>NW_013666945.1:21266-26088 GCF_000517525.1 Limulus polyphemus
TCAGATTGCGAGTCGAGCGCCCCCTAACCACCTGGCCATGCCGGGCCTTTAATTTTGTTGCACATTACTTACTTTTGTACGTTTCCCAGTCTTTTATACGTACTTGCTTACATAACTTACATCAAATTTATGTTTTAATGTTCATGTTACTTTTGAACATGCATGTTTTTAAAACTTTTATTCTCATTGCGTAAGGATGCTCAAAATTATTTATCTATTTAGTTTTTGTTTTTACGAAATTTGGTCTTTGTTCTGATCATCACGTAGGCTTAGTGGTTACGGTTCTCGGCTCGCGGGATCGACATCCGTCAGTGAACATGTGAGGGTCAAGTTCCACTACTATCTGGTAAAGAATAGCCTAAGAGTTGGCGATGGGTGCTGCTGGCTAGTTGCCTTCCTTTTAGTCAGGCCCGGCATGGCCAGGAGGTTAGGGCACTCGACTCCCAATCTGCGGGTCGCGGGTTCGAATCCCCACCTAACATGCTCGCCATTTCAGCCGTGGGGGCGTTATAATGTGATTTTCAATCCCACTATTCGTTGGGAAAAGAGTAGCCCAAGAGTTGGCGGTGGATGGTGATGACTAGCTGCCTTCCATCTAGTCTTACTCTGCAAAATTAGGTACGGCTAGCGCAGATAGCCCTCGTGTAGCTTTGCGCGAAATTCAAAAACAAACAACCCTTTTAGTCCATCAGTTGAAAATTAGGGACAGCTAGTGCAGATAGTCCTTGAAGAGTTTTGCATCGAATTTGACAAACAAATTAGACAGTTTACAAACAGCGTTGTAGCTGAAACATAATGGGATTTTAACTTGTTTTAATAACAAAACCTGATAAACAGAATTTTTTTTAAATATGCACTACCGGCACTTGTGTTTAAATTTTCTTTTTTAATTATAATAAATAATTAAAAACAACGTTTTATATTTACACAATAAAAACTTTATTGAAGCCGTACGGCTTCCACTTTAAAATATATCTCTACAAGTACATGTTTCGACGTGATCTACGTACGGCTTCAATAGTTTTATATTGTGTAAATATAAAACGTTGTTTTTAATTATTTATTATAAATAAAAAAACTCTACTATATGACAATACGAATGAGTATAACTCTGTCCCGTAGCTATAAGAACTAACATAATTCTACCATGTGACAGTAAGAAGTAATATGACTCTGTCATGTAGTTATAACAGCTGACATAATTCTACTATATGACAATACGAATCAGTATAAACTATGTCACGTAGCTATAAGAACTAACATAACTTCACCGTGTGACAGTAAGAAGTAATATGACTTGTCATGTAACTTAACAGCTAACATAACTCTACCATGTGACAACAAGAATTAATATGACTCTGTCACGTAGCTATAACAGCTAACATAACTCTACCATGTGACAACAAGAATTAATATGACTCTGTCATGTAGTTATAACAGCTAACATAGCTCTACCATGTGACAACAAGAATTAATATGACTCTGTCACGTAGCTATAACAGCTAACATAACTCTGTCATATGAAAATAAGAAACAATATAACTCTATCACTTAAGCTGTAAGAATTTACATAGCTCTACAATCAGACAATAGAAAACAGCATAATAATGTCACGTGGATTGAAAGAAAACGTCACTGTGTCCTATAAGTTCGAAATACAATATAAAAACGTTGATAGAAGAAGGAGGGGCGTTGATAGCTACCGAACAGATTGAGCCCCAAGAAACAGCTACTACTCAAAATAATTACAACATAATTTTACTGTAATATATTATAGTTTAAGTTAGATAGATCTAGATAACGAGCCCTGTGGGCCAATGTTCGGCAACGCCCCTTAGAACAAGTGTAGATTATCGACTTGAGATACATTACCTCAATTGCCAATAAAACTAGCATCATTCGTTCAATTTAGAAGACAAAATCGAATGTGCTATTTAAACAAATCAATCATAGAACAAAGGGGAATCCTCAATAGCCGCATCTGTAATTAAATCTCAAATCGGTTAAGAGATGGAGCTATGAGCTAAAAGCTTTCGCTTGAAAAAAAACTGAAAGCCATTCTATCAGCCGCTATGTCGCGGCTAAACATTTAGGACTCTGCTCAAGACACTATGAGAACCACCTTACTTTTCTTTTAAAACTTATAATTTACCAATTTGACATAAAATGTCAAAGGTGCTGGTGGAACTGGCTTAAGTTGTCAGTTTGGAATTAATGTAATATAAAATATTTGATTCTAATGTACTGTGAAAATTATTCAGATGAATCAAATGAGTTGACACTCAAACCACCATGCGTTTCCAATTCGAAATGTAATATAAAACAAGTTTTTTATTTACAAATTTGGAAAAGACGGTCATAAGTTATATACAGGAAAGAGGTTAAATTGCCTGTTTGAAAATACATTGCCAAAGTGCTCATACAACAAGCTATGTATACACTTACAACAGGAAATGTATTTAGATTTAAGGTCATCATAAAAAAAGGTACTTTAACTTACCAATTTTAAGAACATTATCGAAAGTGCTGTTGTCCGCTAGAGTCGAACAATTCCACCTTCTATGTCTGAACTGCCAATGGCATTCCCTAATACCCAGGTTGGCTCCTCTGGCAATGTAGTGGATGTGGTCGTAATAGAGCAGGCAGAGTTTAAACTGACCCTTGGACAATCCAGTGAGTTGTGAGCATAGCGGCTGAGTGCCCACCAAGTAAACTTGAGGGTTTTGAATAATATACAGACCCTGCAATCCCAGAGACCTACATAAAATATAAAAACACACAAATTAGAAATTACTAACCTATATCCAAGAATGTAATATTGTATATATTATGACATTACTTATTTAGATTCTTAAAAAAAATCACATTGTTAGAGCCTAGAATCGTACACAAAAAACCTTCATAAAAATTATATTGTTAGAACTTAGAAAATTACTCAGGAACATACCATTGGTTATAAACTAGAAATCTATTCAACAAACTTTCATAAAAATCATACTATTAGAACTTAGAAAGTTATATAGAAACATAACATTGGTTATAACTTAGAAACCCCCACAGGAAACCTTCATAAACATTATACTGTTAGAACTTAGAAAGTTACACAGGAACATAACATTGGTTATAGCCTAGAAACCTACAAAAAAACCTTCATGAAAATTATATTGTTAGAACTTCGAAATTTACATAAAAATACAGTCTTTTTATAGATTCTTAAAAATCTACTCATAAAGTGAACTTTATGATTCGCTGTATTATCACGTGACTAGAAACGTATTAAAAAGACATCATTATATGATGAAAATGCAAACTAACGCCTTAGGGGGTTCTCCGAAAACATAGAAATCTCTTACAAAAGGGCGCGAAATGGCGCTATGGTCAGTTCTGGATTTCGGAGCTGATGAGCCGAGTTCGAAACGGTGTGATACCACAAAATATTACCCGCGCTTTAAACTTAACGTGGGTGGTATAGTACTGGTGACTATCTGCCTTCTCTCTTGTTGTTAATTCAAAATTAGGAACGGTGGCACATAGCCTCAGTAGAATTGCCATAAATACAAAATACAATATATATTTATATATAAACAAAAATGTAACAATTTAAAACATTTATCGAAAATTTGAACGATTTCGTTGATGAAACGCACTTACTCTTGTATTTTGCTATAAAAAAACAGTATGTATTTTATTTGAGTAAAATGTATAAGATTTCATATTAGAAACACATTACCACAAATTTGGAATGTTCTCAATGAAAAACACAAAATGTGCTTATAACTCAGACGTATGAAAATTATAGCACATCAAGAAGTTAAAATTCAAAGTTGTTTCGCCCAAAGTGCATATTATGTGTGCGTTTGCAGTTTAAGCTCCATTACGTCAGAACTTAACGCCGTATCGTACATAGAAGGTCGTAACGGATATTAATAGTAACGTTAGAAATCTACGTACGGGACAGTTTTGTTTCAACTTTACATAAGGGACAGTTTTGTTCCAACTTTACACAAGGGACAGTTTTGTTCCAACTTCACACAAGGGACAGTTTTATTTCAACTTTAATTCCCGTCAATACTTTTAACCATAACTAAGTTTCTTAGTTATGAAAGGGTAAGAAAAGTTATTTTTGTACCGCTTTAAATGCTGGAAATTAGTTAGTTCTAGTTCTTTTTAATATGTTGATTTTTCGGCTTTCAATTTTGTTCGAAACACACTAACTAACCTGCTAATTAAAGACGAAAAAGAAAAGCTACTGAATCTAATTTTACCACGAGTAAGGAGATTTTTTTTATGAAAATTATTTCCAGATGTGGGTCTATAAACTATAGCGTCAAAGGAAAAACTAAGGTCCTTTACAAATCGGATTAAGGCTTAATTGGTATGGTTTTGTTCAGCTATACTTCGTTTCGAATTCTTCACAAGTCATCTTCTGCGTGACCTGGTATGTCTTACAATCGTTTTATCAAGCCGTCAGTAATTACAGAGTCAGTGCTGCAAGAGAGGCGTTACTATTTACAGTTCCAGTGGAATTTGACTACCAAAATATAAACGAGACTCGCGAAAACGTGTTATTAAAGGAAATCAATTTTGGTGTTGATCGGTTGGACCACGCCAGGAAGAGGATAGCATGGTGTATCTTTGGAAAATCTTTTTTTTTTTCTTTTACTCACGTTACTCACGTCTTCTTGCGTGACTCTGCATACTTCTAATGAAGCTCGTCTAAAAATCCTTTCGAAGGTCTTGAGTCAGCTCGAAAACATTCTACTCTCTATAATATATAAACAAATCAAAGGAGCGATACTACTGTAGGCCTTCATTTAATAGC
>NW_013666945.1:27027-28320 GCF_000517525.1 Limulus polyphemus
TAAACCTTATTTTCAATAAGCAATCCTGAAAAATATTTGGGGGTGCTTAACTTTTTTCCAGGTGTATAAAAACATTCCCAGCACACGAATGAGTAGTTCCGCGAAATCTGGGTTTAATCGTCAATTACGTTTGATAGTGTGCTTTAATATTTTGGTTAAAATTACACAAAACCTCTTTTTGTATTCATCTTGCTATACCTAAAATAAATAAACATTAACAAGTCACAACAAAGATAACTGAGTACTGTTAAGGTATCACTAGAAGGTACTATGAAGTTCGAGTGTTTTTTGTGTGTGTTTGTTTTATTGTTTTTTAAACCATTAAGCACTTCAATGGTTTATTTGTACTCGCTAATACAAATGAGGATGAAGGTAATAAGAACAATATTAACAAGTAGTAACCGTTTCTTCATCTTACTAATAGTGGTAATAGGAATACGTGTTAGTTTTCAATATCTCAGGAAACAGAAACTTTATTGATATTATTCCACTGAAAATTTTTTCTTATAATTATTACATATTCTTAAAACTGTGATACCTTATCACGGTTTTCATGTTTGATACCTTAGTACGGTTTTCATGTTCGATACCTTATCACGGCTTTCATGTTTAGAGACGTATTGGGTGTTTGTTTTCACTGTTTGGTATAAATTGGACGACTATCATGCATTGAAGCCTAGCAAAACTATAAAGTTTGTTGTAGGAGAGCCAGTACTTAAAATGTATCATTGGAATTACGGTCGAAAACATCGATAATAGAGAGGGTACCCAATTCTGGCGAATATTTGCTTTCTTATTATTCTACATTTATTCAGAACTGAAAATAACTTAGTAAATAAGATAGTTAATTCTATATAATGGACTAACTCAGAGTATATATTGTAACAAAACAAGGGGCGTATTGGCTTGTTTTGTTACAATATATACTCTGAGTTAGTCTATTATATAGAATTAACTATCTTATTTACTAAGTTATTTTCAGTTCTAAATGGCGTATTGGCTTGTTTTGTTACAATATATACTCTGAGTTAGCCCATTATATAAAATTAACTATCTTATTTACTAAGTTATTTTCAGTTCTGAATAATGTATTGGCTTGTTTTGTTACAATATATACTCTGAGTTAGTCCATTATATAGAATTAACTATCTTATTTACTAAGTTATTTTCAGTTCTGAATAATGTATTGGCTTGTTTTGTTTCAATATATTCTCTGAGTTAGTCCATTATATAGAATTAACTATCTTATTTACTAAGTTATTTTCAGTTCTGAATAACGCATTGGCTTGTTTT
>NW_013666945.1:29090-30636 GCF_000517525.1 Limulus polyphemus
TTAATTACGTTACGTAATAATGTGAAATTAGTATATATATATATATATATATATACGTATGTGCTTAGCCAATACTGATTAAATAATTGACTATTATATACTTTTCATCTGCGGTACGTAGAGTCTATAAATCCGGTTCAATACGAGAACAACATCCATCCCTGCCTTTCAGCGACACCAGCCACATATTAAGTAACCAAATGATTCTTTATCAGATCTCCACAGGGAGTACATCTCTGATGTCACTCGCCATGACTGGACTTTGTACCGTAACAGATTACTGTCATGCTTATGATGGGACATTATCTAACTACCAGTGTCTAAGAAATGTTTCTGAGTATGCGACTTTGCCTTTTTTTTTTTTTTTTTGAGCTCGTAAATGCCAACAATTAAATATCACAAGCAGTTCCGTGAAAGTACGGGTAAGTCAGTCAATTAAGCATAAGTCATGTATTCAGCCACGTAGCACGCTGCCAGGTTAGCTTCTCTTGCTTAACACTCTCACTCGGTTCGTTTGATTAAATGTTTCTGTGTAAATGTTTTCTCTTCTTGTATGTTGATCAGGGTGCTTTGCACAATGTGCAAACAATCGCTACGTAATCTCCAATGTAAGGGATTTACGAGATGGGCATAACTTTATTCAAGGTTCTCAATTTTTTTAAGTAAACACATTCCCAAGCTCAACAGCCCATCCGTCCTTGGCTAGCATTCTTAAACGTTGGAGTTAATTTTGTCTCTTGATTATTTATGCTGACATATGCTTCACTTAAACCTTCCTTTTGAACCGATTCCTTACGTTTTTTGTTTGTTTGTTTATGACACGAAACCTTTCAAGATGAAGGCATCACTGCTACTGTCATTAGCAAAGTAAGGTGTTTATTCACCTGTATCCACGACCATTACTGGGTTTACTAGAGGTCTTCTACGTTGAAAGCTGCTACTCTTCTCAATGCAGGTATAGACACTTTAATCAACAAAGCTAGATATGCAGACTTCTAGTCTTGTGTAAGTAGGAACGAAAACTTGTAGACATATGTGTATTAGAACCGAAGGTATTATAACACAAACGTATTAATAATAGCTATTTTGTGCTCCCTGATTGCATTGTACCTTACAGGTACGTTCTTAGCTTTGATATCAGCGGTGCCAGATACGTTCGATGCATACGTTTGTGGGAAGTATATATAAAACTGATAGTCATATGACAGCACGGTGGAACTGCTATTTGGTAAGTTTGTGGGAAGTATATATATAAAACAGATGGTCATATGACAACACCGTGGAACTGCTCTTTGGTAAGTTTGTGGGAAGTATATATATAAAACTGATAGTCATATGACAACACGGTGGGACTGCTCTTTGGTAAGTTTCTGGGAAGTATATATAAAACAGATGGTCATATGACAGCACAGTGGAACTGCTCTTTGGTAAGTTTGTGGGAAGTATATATATATATATGAAACAGATGGTCATATGACAGCACAGTGGAACTGCTCTTTGGTAAGTTTGTGGGAAGTATATATAAAACTGATAGTCATATGACAAC
>NW_013666945.1:31007-41178 GCF_000517525.1 Limulus polyphemus
GATAGTCATATGACAGCACGGTGGAACTGCTCTTTGGTAAGTTTGTGGGAAGTATATATATAAAACTGATAGTCATATGACAGCACGGTGGAACTGCTCTTTGGTAAGTTTGTGGGAAGTATATATATAAAACTGATAGTCATATGACAGCACGGTGGAACTGCTCTTTGGTAAGTTTGTGGGAAGTATATATATAAAACTGATAGTCATATGACAACACGGTGGAACTGCTCTTTGGTAAGTTTGTGGGAAGTATATATAAAACAGATGGTCATATGACAGCACGGTGGAACTGCACTTTGGTAAGTTTGTGGGAAGTATATATAAAACATATAGTCATATGACAACACGGTGGAACTGCTCTTTGGTAAGTTTCTGGGAAGTATATATAAAACAGATGGCCATATGACAGCACAGTGGAACTGCTCTTTGGTAAGTTTGTGGGAAGTATATATATAAAACTGATAGTCATATGACAGCACAGTGGAACTGCTCTTTGGTATGTTTGTGGGAAGTATATATATAAAACTGATAGTCATATGACAACACGGTGGAACTGCACTTTTGTATGTTTGTGGGAAGTATATATATAAAACTGATAGTCATATGACAACACGGTGGAACTGCTCTCTGGTAATTCCGGTGAGACGCTTAAAGTTTTCATTACTTAAAGCGAAAAATGTTCAAATTATTGATTTATGTTACCTTATAGTAGCTGCAATATGTCTCTTCTATTAAATTACATTTTTCTGGCTACCTGCAGTTTGATGCTTTCAGGCTGATTGATGAGGGAGCAAATATCTCCACATCAGTGTACTTCTAGCCTTCGGATGTCCCTTCATCTTGCTGATGACACTTTCCTTCTTTTTTTTTTTCATGTGTGTCAATGTTTCTGTTTTCATCGAAAACTCACTCAAATATCTTGTACGTAAGACATATTTGATTTGGTAAGAATGTGTGTTTTTTAACTCCATAGCGCATTTTGTGGGCATTTATTCACTAATATTCAGGTATGGGTTGTGTTTTTAGCTCAACTGAGGCAAATTAGCTCAGAACTACGTTCTCAACCCACTCACCCCCCGGCTTTCCAGTGCTCTAACCTCTTCATAAACTTTAAACCTCCCTTAATGAGAATCGGCCTTCTATAGGTGAAGTAATGTAGCTACACTTTGTGCTATGTTTCATCTACAACTCATTTCTCTTTTCACACAAATTTTGTGCCATCAAGATTTTGAAAGAACAAGTTCTCAAATAAGCATTAAGTGAAGCTTGCCACGGGTTAACGACTTCAAAACTACAACATTTCTTACAGTTATAAATTCCGTAAGTTACAGAGGACCATTCTCAATGAGGTAATGTCGGTTTCCTTATTAGTGTTAAATTAGAGTATATAATTCGGTTCAAGGTAAGAAGATAATAAGAATATCATGGATACAACGGGAAGTATATAATGCGATTAAAAGCAGGCTGATAATAACAGTGTAATGGGGCGTATAGAACATAAAATACAGAATTCGGTTCAAGGCAAGAAGATAACAATGTGGCGTGTACAACATGGAGTCCAGAATTCGGTCACAGCAAGAAGATAACAATACTGTGGCGTATAGAACATGAAGTACAGAATTCAGTTCAAGACAAAAAGATAACAATACTGTTGCATATAAAACAAGAAGTACAGAATTCGGTTCAAGGCAAGAAAATAACAACACTGTGGCATATAGAACACGAAGTATAATTCAGTTCAAGGCAAAAAGATGACAACATTGTTGCGTATAGAACAAGTACAGATTTCAGTTCAAGGCAAGAAGATAACAACATTGTTGCATATAGAACATGAAGTACACAATTCGGTTCAAGGCAAGAAGATAACAAAATTGTTACGTGTAGGACACGAAGTACAGAATTCATTTCAAGGCAAGTAGATAACAACACTGTAGCTTATAGAACATAAAATACAAAATTCGATTCAATGCAAGAACATAACACCGTTGTTTATAGAACACGAAGTACATAATTCTGTTCAAGGCAAAAATATAACAACATTGTGGCGTGTAGGACATGAAGTACAGATCTTGGAATAAGGTGAAAATATAATAACAGTCTGCGTGAACATAGCATTAGTGCAACCACTGAAATTGCATTTTCATCCCATTTTAATGTCTCGTGACACGATGGGTAATCTTAGCTTCTTAATAACAAATTTTTTTTTCGTCTGGGGCACACCTAGTTAAGATAATAAAAAGTCAATTGCAATATCCTTAATCATTTCTGAGTGTACGTTCATAATAACCATTAGGTATGTATGCTCAAAGAAGCCATAAATATTAAATATTTTATTCGACTGTAAAAATTTTTGAACAAAGCTACTCAAGGCTCAGTTGCGCTAACCGTCCCTAATTTAGTAGTGTTAGATTTGTTGAGGAAAGGCATCTTGTAAACATCATTCACCGCCAGCTCTTGAGCTACTATTTTATAATGAAAAGTGGGATTAACCGTTACACTATTACGCCCTCAAGTCTAAAAAGGCAAGCATGTTCGTTGATGGGATTCGAACGCACGATCTGCAGATTGCAAGTCGAGCGCCCTAACCACCAGGATATGTCATTTAGGTACTTAAAATGTTTTTATTGTGTCAATAAAAAAGGCTTGCGATTACCACCAGAACCAATATAACATGAGAACTGTGTGTTGGTCATAAGTCACGAGATACAGGAAAGTGACGATAAAACGATCCATAATCAAAATCAAAGTCGAACTGACAGACAACGTGACCTCTTTGTACTCGTTTATATAGTTTTGATACTACTAACTTTTAATATACTATGTATATCTTCACAAAATTTGCATACTTTCAGTAAACATTATAAGTCTTTCACATACAAAAAATCAGATATTTTAGTGAAGTATTTTTAATAATCTAAAAAAAAGATATATATATATATATATCGAGTCTTTTGTTTGAGTACTCCGAGTACAAAGTGATTTTCATGCTAAGATTAAAAATGTTTTTCTTCATCTTAAGAATCTCAAATTTCATTTGCGTAATCTCTAAAACCTCCTAAATACATTTCAAATGTTTGTTTTTAGTAAAACTCTATATTTTATCTGTTATTTTCTCTACCATAACTCTAAGTAAGTTTGGTCAATTTGACCGACCTCGTAACCACCAAAAAAGAAATAAAAAATCGAATGAAATCTTAATTAAGCTTTTTTTTCTTTCTAGAATGACTTCAAATTGTAACATGAAACTACATTCGCTTATCCTAAGTAGCTTTATACTCATAACAGTATTCATCAATTTATACTTAAGTTTTATTGTCTAATTCAAATTCGTGTCAGAAATTTAGACTTAAAAGTCTTTCAAGTCTCAAAAAGGATTTGGGGGCCTGAAAGACAACTCGGGGTTGTCAGAAGCTTTTGCTACTCTGCCTCTAACTGCTATTCGCTCCATTATAATTATAACTCACTTGGGGAAGGTGGAGCTCACGTTACGCTGTCGAATTACATTACCCACGAGCTACTCATTTATTTTACGTAATCTGACTTTAACTAAGCTAAAGAGATTCCTATTTTCCAATTTAGTTACTTTTATAATAATAGATAAAGAATACACATGAAAAACGAGAAATAAAGTACTTACCTGGACCTTCGTTTTTGCTGTGGACTGTCGATGACACTTAATCCTATTTTTTATGCTAATGGTAGTGGTTCACTAAACAATTTTTATTTAATTAAATTATGCAAAAAATAACATAGTATAATAACATGCAAAAATCAAACAATGTCCCATAACGATCACAATTTTTCTGGCTTTCTAACTATGCGGCAAAAGCCGTTACAAATTTATCCAAGCTGGTCGATATGTTTCCCGTGAAACAAAACTTGTACTAAAACGAAATTGACAATTCTCTGTTCAGAAACAACGATAGATATTTGATAGATGAAACCTTGGCTTTCTATTTGTCATAAATAATATAGAAATAAACATAAGAGAGGATGTGACAAGTGGGTGTGACAAGAAGGGTCTGATATCCTATTTGATAGCTCTGTAATCAAACAAAATTGAAGGCTATAAAAATTATGCTTTGTCTGAGCGATGACGATTTTGTAGTGAGTAATTTACGTTAAATTTTGTATTTATTGGAAGGGTGGTGAATAAATTAGAGAAGAGAGGATGTCTAGAGAAAAAATGCCACATTTCTCACACTAGAGGAAATTCTGGATTTTTTTTAAATATTGTCATATAAAATTAAGAGCTTAAAACTAATATACTATTAAAATATGGATAGCTAGCTATCAATTAATGCTATAGTAACAAAAAATAGTTTAATTAAATTTTGAATTTAATTCACTAAAACGACCCATTATTAAAGTCACGAAGTAAAGGAAAGTGAGGATGAAACGACCCCTAATCAAAGTCGTAGAACAGAAAAAGTTAAACTAACTCATAACCACAGTCACAAGGTAACGAATGCTAGCGATAAAACGACCCATTTATTAAAGTCACGAAGTAAAGGAAATAGAGGATAACACGACTCCTAATAAAAGTCGTAGAACAGAAAAAGTTAAGGTAAAATGACACATACTCAAAGTCACTGTATAAAAAAAGATACACTAAACTAACCCATAACCACAGTCACAAGGTAAAGAATGCTAGCGATAAAACGGCCCATTATCAAAGTCACAAAATTAGTAAGATCAGATGTACGGCCACCGAAGATCTCCAAAGCTGACTGGGTTGTTAATTTAGTATGTATTGAAAACCAATGGCCAATATATTTCGTATCTTTTCTCTGGAAAATATCTTTAATCCTATACGAAGAACATAACTGACTCCATGGAGGTTAATATGACTATTTTAACCTTGCCAGCAGTTAATATGACTATTTTAACCCTACCAGCAGTTAATATGACTATTTTAACCCTGCCAGCAGTTAATATGACTATTTCAACCCTACCAGCAGTTAATATGACTATTTTAACTCTACCAGCAGTTAATATGACTATTTTAACCCTGCAAGCAGTTAATATGACTATTTTAACCCTCCCAGCAATGAGAAGAAGTAAGTCCACTTTCGTCCCTACCAAAGTGAGGAACAAAAACAAAAATTATCAAAATTAATTCATCATTTGAGTCCTGTTTTTCAAAGGTCAACCCATGAATTTGAAATTCGCAAACAAGTAAAGGCCTTTCGACACATAATGTGATTTACTGACAAAACTGGTTTTGTTGAGAAAAAAACACAACAAAAAAACAATGTGTCTTCTTGTTGCATTTCTTCACGTTTTCCAAGCATTATATACACTATATAAAAATTTTAAACGCCAAACGGAATAGCACCAGGGTGCAGTGTGAGCCATACAACCGCCCACTCTGACGTTATTTGGAATGAATATTTACTAATTTTAAAACTCCTATTGGAAACGGCCCGGCATGGCAAGGTGGTTAGGGCGCTTGACTCGCAATTTAAGTATCGCGGGGTCGAATCCCTGTCCCACCAAACATGCTCGCCCTTTCAGCCATGGGGGCGTTATAATGTGACGGTCAAACCCACTATTCGTTGGTAAAAGAGTAGTTCAAGAGTTGGCGGTGGGTGGTGATGACTAGCTCCTTTCCTTTAGTCTTTCACTGCTAAATTAGGAACGGCTAGAGCAGATAGTCCTCATGTAGCTTTGCGAGAAATTCAAAACAAAACCTATTGGAAGCAAGATTTATTGACGTTGATGTTTAATTAATTGCACAAAAAATATAAGACACTGATATAAAAAAAAAAATATTAAATGTTTTCTAAATTCAACCGCAAGCATCGAAAGTTGACGAAAACAGTTATCATAATTTTCGAAAGCTACAGGAAATTGTTAGCTGCACATAGTTATCTATTATTTAAAATATATATTCATATATATATATATTAGAACAAAGGCAACTGATCAACAGCAACTACCGCTAACTCTTGAGTTACTCTCTGACTTTTATAACACAATGACTACCCCATAGTACGTATTTTTGTGGAAACAGATCGCGAATAATAAATCTTTGGATTTACAAATCAGACGTGTTAATCACTGATCCATACCCCCCCCCCCCAGTGGCACAGCGGTATGTCTACGGACTTAGAGCTCTAGAAACCGGGTTTCGATACCCGTAGTGGGCAGAGCACAGATAGCTCTTTGTGTAGCTTTGTGCTTAATTACAAACAAACAAACAATCCATACCCGACTATAAGAAGTAATGAGCAATTTTCAAAACAAATGATGGAATTATATAATTTTACACAGAACATGACTTAAGAAACCCGAGCATCATTTGTTGAAGTCAAGTTTAGTTTTATCCGTTTATAATAATAACTATTTTAAGTATCAAAAAAACTCTACTCAAGCTAACCCAGTGAAAACGACCTCAGAGGTTTTTACGTCAAGAGTTCTAGTGAATACCAATCACGCACAGATCCCATTTAATAAACCGAGCATGTCACATGCTTCTTAAACTGTGTCTGTTTCCAGTTAGAGGTTCATAAAAAATCATAACTAAATACCATGTTAAGTCTGATCATTTACTATATAAGTACATAGCTTAAAAGTGTTCCTTTATAATCTTAATGGTCTTCATATGATACGATATTTTTCATCCATTAAAAATAATTCCAGAGTTTTTTCTATGTCAATTCATATTTTGTTCTTTGTAGAATACTAAAAGGCACAGTTTGTAAAAAAAAAAAAAAACTTTGAGTACTAAGACAACATTTCGTATAAACCTCAGAACGTTAGGCACATAGTGTTAAACAAATCCTGAAAAATGACGAAGGCCGAAAGCAGGTAAACCACAACACGAGAAACTATAACCCGAATAACTTCGGAAAGTATATCCGCTTTATTCGTATGCGAATTGAGAATATAGTTGCTTAAACCGTGATAAAACTCCAGCATATAGGACATGGTGTTAGATGAATATGTTAAATTCCTGCACATAAGACACATTATTACATAAATCCTGATAAAACTCCAGCATATAGGACATTGTGTTAGATGAATATGTTAAATTCCTGCACATAAGATACATTATTACATAAATCCTGATAAAACTCCAGCATATAGGACATGGTGTTAGATGAATATGTTAAATTCCTGCACATAAGACACATTATTACATAAATCCTGATAAAACTTCAGCATATAGGACATGGTGTTCGGTGAATATGTTAAATTCCTGCACATAAGACACAATATTACACGGATCCTAATAACAATACACGTAAGACACGTGGATATCATATACGTGAAGGATTATGTTGCTTAAATCCCGATAAACCACTAAATGTAACACGAACTATAACATAAATTCTAATTACGCTTTGGTATACTACACATAGTGTTTGATAAATTCTAAAAGGCAGAATGATAAAAATTACCATAAACCCTCGGTATGCAGGACACAGTACTACACGAATTTCATTGAAATCTCGGTATGTGAAACACACAACAGTACATAAATTACAGTAAAACCTTGGTATGTGGAACATAGTAGTATATTAATTGCAGTAAATCCTCGGTATATGGAACAGAATAGTACATAACTTTCAGTAAAACTTCGGTATGTGGAACACAACAGTACATAAATTCCAGTAAAATCTCAGTATATTTAATAGAATAGTACATAAATTTCAGTAAAACTTCGGTATGTGGAACACAACAGTACATAAATTCCAGTGAAATCTCAGTATGTTTAATAGAATAGTACATAAATTTCAGTAAAACTTCGGTATGTGGAACACAACAGTACATAAATTCTAAAGAAGCTTTTGCGCATAGAACAGAGTTTCATAAATTTCGATTAGACCTCAGTAAATATATGATAAAGTGTTAAAAACACCTCGATAAAACCTCGGCATATTAGGATAGTGTTAAACGTATTTCAATAAAACCACAGAACATATCGGATAAAGTGTTAAACGTATCTCAATAAAAGTTAAGTATATATATATAGAATAAAATGTTAAATGCATCTATATAAAACCTCAGTACATAGAATAAAGTATTAAGTACACCTCAATAAAACCTCATTACGTGGGATGAAGTGTCACGTAAATATCAATACACCTATAATCAGTGGGTTATAATGTCACGTGGTGCTGATGTTACATGGCATGCTCAGTGACGTCGCAACCGATGAAAAACTAAATATGAAAAAACATAAACAAATATAGATTATTGTAATTCTACTAACAATTGTATTTAAAGTTAAACACAGAGATCTCGTCAAGCAGGATCAAGAAATGTGGACTGTGCAGACGAAACTGGACTCTCTTGGCAAGCTAGAAAGAAACACTAATGAAAAATACTAGGAACGATATGTAAAGCCAGAAAAACGATGACAAGTTTAGCCAGTCAGAAGTCACAGAACATCATTAACATCATGGGGTTATTTGGCCACAGAATACATATCAGATCTTTTGATAGAGTTGTAAGATAGATGCCATGAAAGAGATGTTAAGGTTGAGCACTGGGACCCACAATGAATACAAACTAGGCTGAAACTCGTATACACGCGAATACAGAAGTATAAAATACAGTGCTTAATTCAAAGCATCAAGACTGGTTTTGTCTTCTTCTTCGTCTTGCTATTCAATAGCTTAAGAGATTGGTAGGTGTTTCTTTCAACTTTGGTACAAATGTGTGCAATAATAGTGCGAAACACCTTTTAAAACTTCGAATATAAATAATCTATAAATTTTATGTGACTAAATAGTACTTGCTTATTTTAAGCTTAAACAAATGCTCTAGCTGGCCCTAATTTTGAACTGAAAGTAACTAGTCAACAGCACTCACCATCATCTCTCGAGCTGCTTTATCCGAATAGTGGGATTTGTCTTTTACTTTTAGAATGCACCCACGGCTCAAATACAGAACTTAGAGTCAAACAATTAGAATTAGTTCGGCTCGCTTAAAAACAACAACAAGACACAACACTGAAAATAATAAGTCACACGAAGTTGTTATTCATTAACACCAGAAGGCTCTAAAGATAAAAAGTCACACGAAATTGTTATTCATTAACACCAGATGGCTCTAAAGGTATAAGGTTTGAGAAACAAGAAGTTTATTATTTATGTTAGGACTGAATTGACCTACGTGTATATAACTTCATACAGGTTAAAAACACATTGACTGATATTCTACACGTTATATATAACCTACTTATGTGTTATGATATTCAAGACTGTCCTCTGCTATTTTATATGTTTTGCAACATGATTTTTTTTTAAATTGACACATTTTTAATGGTCACACTGTAATATAAATGCATTCGATAAATGTCTTGGCTTTTATAATCTTAGTCACAAAGCTAGTTCGCTCCCATCTGTTTATAAGTGTGTACAATATTGAGTAAGAGGATAGTCCAACCAGGCCAAGTGTCATATTAAATACGTAATAAAATTCAAGTTAGTTCCTGTCTATCTGTTTATGCGTGTGTACAATATTGAATAAGAGGATAGTCCAACCAGGCCAAGTGTCATATTAAATACGTAATAAAATTCAAGTTAGTTCCTGTCTATCTGTTTATGCGTGTGTACAATAGGATGGTTTAAGTATCATACTAAATACGTTACAAAATTCAAGAATAGTTTAATGTCTGCTTCCTAAAGTACAAGTGTTCTATATTTTTTATGTCATTTGTTTGACGCCATCAACAGCAACAACTCTAGAAAGTCTCGACAGAGATAACAAAAGTTGGTGGGGAAAACCAATGTTCAGAGGTAAAAGAAGGGTTGATAGGGCGTAAAAACATGTTCACTAAAATGGAGTTAGGGAAGAACAATAACAAAGAAATGTAAAAACGTAATGGTGGGAAGGGAGGGCGGTTCTGATTTCAACTTACTTTGGTAATAATAAAGCGAAGTTTGTCAGTCGTCAGGTTTCGGCCATTGTTACTTAAGGTACTCCAAATATGGATTAAAATTTAGTTAAATGTCTACCATGACAAAGAAACAATATTTGAAAACAGAGTAGGAGTACAACAGTATTTTAAAACACAGTAGGAGTTCAACAATACCTCAAAACACAGTAGAAGTACAGCAATGATGTTTTAAAACATAGTAGGAGTACAACAATATCTTAGAACACAGTAAGAATTGAACACTAATATCACAGTAGGAGTACAACAATATCTTAG
>NW_013666945.1:42135-45441 GCF_000517525.1 Limulus polyphemus
TCTTGAACCTAATTATGTAGATGTGGATTGTTGTTATCTTCTTACCTTGAACCTAATTATGTAGATGTGGATTGTTGTTATCTTCTTATTTTGAACCTAATTATGTAGATATGGATTGTTGTTATCTTCTTACCTTGAACCTTCTTTTGTAGATGTGGATTGTTGTTATTTTCTTACTTTGAACCTAATTATGTAGATGTGGATTGTTGTTATCTTCTTACCTTGAACCTTCTTTGTAGATGTGGATTGTTGTTATCTACTTACTTTGAACCAAACTATGTAGATGTGGGTTGTTGTTATCTCCTTATGTTGAACCTAATTATGTAGATGTGGATTGTTGTTATCTTCTTATTTTGAACCTAATTATGTAGATATGGATTGTTGTTATCTTCTTACTTGGAACCTAATTATGTAGACGTGGGTTGTTGTTATCTTCCTACTTTGAACCTAATTATGTAGATGTGGATTGTTGTTATCTTCTTACTTTGAATCTAATTATGTAGATGTGGATTGTTGTTATCTTCTTACCTTGAACCTAATTATGTAGATGTAGATTGTCGTTATCTCCTTATCTTGAACCTAATTATGTAGATGTGGATTGTTGTTATCTTCTTACCTTGAACCTAATTATGTAGATGTGGATTGTTGTTATCTTCTTACTTTGAACCTAATTATGTAGATGTGGATTGTTGTTATCTACTTACTTTGAATCACAACTAGATAATTAGCTTCAAGGGCTTCAAGGTAAAGAGTTAATAACAGTCCATATCTATATAATTAGGTTCAAGGTAAGAAGATAATACTAATAACAGCCTACATCTACATAATTAGCTTCAAAGGCTTCAATGGAATACTAATAACAGCCGACAACTACATAATTAGCTTCAAGGGCTTCAAGGTAAAGAGTTAATAACAGTCCATATCTATATAATTAGGTTCAAGGTAAGAAGATAATACTAATAACAGCCTACATCTACATAATTAGTTTCAAGGTAAGAACATAGTAACAACTCACATCTATATTTGTTTGTTTTTGAATTTCGCGCAAAGCTACACGAGGGTTATCTGCGCTAGCCGTCCCAAATTTAACAGTGTAAGACTACAGGGAAGGCAACTAGTCATCACCACCCACCGCCAATTCTTGGACTACTCTTTTAACAACGAATAGTTGGATTGACCGTCACATTATAACGTCCCACGGCTGAAAGGACGAGCATGTTTGGTGGGACGGGGGATTTGATCCCGCGACCCGCAGATTGCGAGCCGAACTCCCTAACCACCTGGCCATGCCGGGCCCACATCTATGTTATTAGGTTGAAAGTAAGAAAACAATAACAGCTCAAATCTATATAATTAGGTTCAAAGTAAGAAGATAACAACAACCCACATCTACATAATTAGGTTCAAAGTAAGAAAACAATAACAGCTCAAATCTATATAATTAGGTTCAAAGTAAGAAGATAACAACAACCCACATCTACATAATTAAAGCTGTTATTAGTATTATCTTCTTACCTTAAACCTAATTATATAGATATGGGCTGTTATTAACTCTTTACCTTGAAGCCCTTGAAGCTAATTATGTAGTTGTAGGCTGTTATTAGTATTCCATTGAAGCCTTTGAAGCTAATTATGTAGTTGTAGGCTGTTATTAGTATTATCTTCTTACCTTGAACCTAATTATATAGATATGGGAATATCCCAGTAGGAGTACAACAATATCTTAGAACACAGTAAGAGTTCAACACTAATATCCCAGTAGGAGTACAACAATATCTTAGAACACAATAAGAGTTCAACACTAATATCCCAGTAGGAGTACAACAATATCTTAGAACGCAGTACAACAATATCTTAGAACACAATAACAGTTCAACACTAATATCCCAGAAGGAGTACAACAATATCTTAGAACACAGTAAGAGTTCAACACTAATATCCCAGTAGGAGTACAACAATATCTTAGAACGCAGTAAGAGTTCAACACTAATATCACAGTAGGAGTACAACAATTAGATAGTGTTAATTCTCTATTTATTCATCTTGCCAGCACTTAGTGTTGTTGCTGATCTGATGCTATGTATGGTGGAAATTATATTGTCTTTAGAAACTGTGTCTATGATACTAAAATATGAAAGTAGAATTGCATGTAGCGATTACTGAACTAGTTCTGACTAGCAATAGAATATTATTATAGTTTTAATTTAACAAACACTAAATGATAGTTACTAAACGAAGACACAATATTGAAAATTAATACAAAATACCAGGATTTTAAAACTATTTATACAACAAATTACTTGTGAGCCTATGGCCTCTTTTTTTTCTTTTGGTTACAGGGTCTATAATAACATAGAAGTCATATAAAAAATACACAGAATTACCATCAGTATTGCAAATAATCTCGCTAATTACTTCTCAAGTCCTTTATGTATCTTATACAGTAAATGAGCGAGTTCATGAAATTCATATTTGTCATAACAGGTAAAAACCATAAAATTACTGGATATGATGCCATACACAGGCCCCAACCGGTGGTGAACCATATAAAAATAACTCGAAAATTTCAAGGTTATGCTCAAACAAAACACAACATTAAAGGTATTTTACACTACTCAAATATTATATTTAAAAAATAGAATACAGATATATATATACTAAATGGGGTATAGAAGGATCGAATTCAAACAAGATATTCAGTTTTGAAGAAGGAACTGCATTTTTCAAACAATAAACACAGTGCAAATTAATAAACAACTTAAGCTACGAACAACGTAAGAATAAAGATCAAACTTTCCTACCCATCTCTAAGGCTAGAGTAAACTAAGTATACAACGCCAAAGGCCAACCATATGCTAAAATGATACTCTAATTAGTATAAAAAATAGCCCGAAGGACGGAATTATCCAAAACCAACAATATTTTTTTACAATACCAAATCCACATTCCCTACACATAACTACTTATGTCCATTCCCCTGTTTGGGTCAGCGGTAAATTTGCGGAATTTTAACGCTAAAATTCGGAGTTCGATTCCCCATCGTAGGTAGAGTACAGACAGCTCATTGTGTAGTTTTACGCTAAGGAAGCAGCAACTAATCAACTTAGGTCAAAGGTAAGAAGATGATAACAGCCTACATCTACATAATTAGCTTCAAGGGCTTCAAGGTAAAGAATTAATAACAGTCTTTATCTATATAATTAGTTTCAAGGTAAGAAGATAATACTAATAACAGCCTACATCTACATAATTAGCTTCAAGGGCTTCAAGGTAAAGAGTTAATAACAGAATTGAACACTAATGGAA
>NW_013666945.1:46382-52138 GCF_000517525.1 Limulus polyphemus
GATAACAACAATCCACATCTACAAAAGAAGGTTCAAGGTAAGAAGATAACAACAATCCACAGCTACATAATTAGGTTCAAGGTAAGAACATAATAAAAACCTACATATTCACAATGAGAATTAAGGGAAAACAAAGCTGGAAAAGAAACAAGTATATAATGGTGTCTACTTTTAATTCAATCTACGCTATCATTTATCTAAATTTAAACTTTTTAATCTTACTAACTAGCCTTCACTGACTTTTTGTTTCATCTCAGTTTCCTTTATCTAAGCTTAATTTTGAATCCTAAAAATCTTCACTGACTTTCCTACTTTTAGTTTATTCTAAGTTTCCCTTAATCCTACAAACATTCACTGACTTTTCTAATTTTAGTTTAATCTAAGTTCTCTTATCTAAAACTACTTTTTGTCTTATACTCATTGATCTGTCCCACTTTAACTTTATCTAACCTCACCATCACCCAAGGCTGAACTTCTCACTCTTGTCCAATTGCTTTCCTTAACACAATTAAATTGAAACAAACTTAATATCAATTATCAAATTTGTTAAATAAAGAAGAACATGCGAGTCTGAACTAAAAAAATGTTTGATACATTTGATATAATCTATATGTCTAAAGGAAATATTTGTACTGATGATCATATTTTAAAACGTGAATATTATCTTGAAACATAATATATTTGTTTAAGTTAAACTGGCCATTTCTGGAAATCTGGGATATTTGGAGTTTGAACCCACAGATAATTGATATCAATAAACAAAATTTTCAAAAAGATTGAGGCTGAATGTAAACAGTTGTATCTGATGGTGGTTTTTGTATGTTAGGAAACTGTCAGATAAAATTGTATTCTTAAACTACTCAAGAATTACAAAAGTTGTTTGTCTAAAATTCATGTCAGATAGAATTTTATTTTCACAACATGGATGTCTCATTTTTCGGTACAAAAGTTCTGGTGTTAAATGAATTAGAGTACAGTTGCCAATCAACAATACAGTACAGCTGCCAATCAACAATAGAGTACAGTTGTCAATCAACAATAGAGTACAGCTGTCAATCAACAATAGAGTACAGTTGTCAATCAACAATAGAGTACAACTGCCAATCAACAATAGAGTACAGCTGCCAATCAACAATAGAGTACATCTGTCAATCAACAATAGAGTACAGCTGCCAATCAACAATAGAGTACAGTTGTCAATCAACAATAGAATACAGCTGCCAATCAACAATAGAGTACAGCTGCCAATCAACGATAGAGTACAGCTGCCAATCAACAATAGAGTACAACTGTCAATCAACAATAGAGTACAACTGTCAATCAACAATAGAGTACAGCTGTCAATCAACAATAGAGTACAGCTGCCAATCAACAATAGAGTACAGCTGTCAATCAACAATAGAGTACAGCTGCCAATCAACAATAGAGTACAACTGTCAATCAACAATAGAGTACAGCTGTCAATCAACAATAGAGTACAGCTGTCAATCAACAATAGAGTACAACTGTCAATCAACAATAGAGTACAGCTTTCAATCAACAATAGAGTACAGTTGCCAATTAAAAATTGTCTGAATGAGGAGGAAAGTCTGGCATTGCACTCTTTTTGCATGAATTGTGTACTTATGGATATGCTACTTGAGTGTAAGAATTAACTAGAACTCGGATATTCACTATAATCCTAAGAATATTTTGAAACATTTGAACTTTAAAAAGAATATTATAAATTGGTAAATCACTTTTAGACAACAAAAACTAACACCCAAGCCACAGAATACCTCCATAACTGATTGATGAAGTTCCTAATAACCCTATCTGTCGAAAGGAATAGAATTTTATTGGGGTTTTCTGAATGTGATTTGTCACCTGTTATTTTATTAGCATGACCTATAAAATGATCGTTTTCTTAGAAAGGCTTTGGTATCTCATCTAAATAATCTACCGCTGTAAATAACTGTCAGGCGTCTAAAGGTCATTCAATACTCAACAACCAGTCATCTAGATATTATATCGATGTAAGTTATTGTCGGACATCTAAAGGTCATTAAATACTCAACAACCAGTCATCTAGATATTCTGTCACGGTAAGTAACTGTCAGACGTATAAAGATCATTAGGTACTCGGCAATCTGTTATCCAGATAGTCTGTCACGGTAAATAACTGTCAGACGTATAAAGATCATTAGGTACTCGGCAATCTGTTATCCAGATAGTCTGTCACGGTAAGTAACTGTCAGACGTATAAAGATCATTAGGTACTCGGCAATCTGTTATCCAGATAGTCTGTCACGGTAAGTAACTGTCAGACGTATAAAGATCATTAGGTACTCGGCAATCTGTTATCCAGATAGTCTGTCACGGTAAATAACAGTCAGACGTCAACAGATCATTAGGTACTCGGCAATCTGTTATCCAGATAGTCTGTCACGGTAAATAACTGTCAGACGTCAACAGATCATTAGGTACTCGGCAATCTGTTATCCAGATAGTCTGTCACGGTAAGCAACAGTCAGACGTCAACAGATCATTAGGTACTCGGCAATCTGTTATCCAGATAGTCTGTCACGGTAAATAACTGTCAGACGTCAACAGATCATTTTCACATAAGTAACCAAACATCAGTATTCTATTACTCTAATAAACAAAACTTACTATATTATGCAACATGAACTTTGAAAGAACCTAACCATCCTTAGTTATCAAAATATCAGGTAAACTACCCCCAAAAGTGAGTAATTAATTAATTTAAAAGAATTTCAATCACCCTGCTTTTATAGCGTGAAAGCTTGTAATCATTAAGCATGGTATTGAAATATATACTAACAAAGAATCGCAAAACGGATTCCATGTCCTTGAGGCAGTTTTCTTTTCGTGTTGAAAACCGTAAACGCATAAGTTAAATTTTCTCTAATATGTGGAAAGCAAGCTGTTTTTGTATACCTTGATTTCAGTTTTTGTTAAACAAGACATTACTATCTTCACTTTTTAATTTCAATATTTTAAAGAAGTAATACAATTCCTAATATAAGAAATCTAAAATGGAGTACGTTGTACACAAATCATCGTTAACTTGGCAAGCTTATTATTCTTTGATTCTTGCTAGCGCAGCGGTAAGCTCGAGGTCTTATAATATTAAAAATAGGAGTTTGATCCCTGTGGTACACACAGTACAAGGAGACCATTTTGCAACTTTATGCTTAAAAACAAGCAAACATTCTACTGAACTTTACAGTTTCTACATATATATATATATATACGGATCCCTACTTGTATTCCTCAATATAGTTAAAATTGTTGTAGTTGGTTTTCTCTTTAGCTTCATATTTGGCCACAGTTTCTACATACGGATCCCTACTTGTATTCCTCAATATAGTTCAAATTGTTGTAGTTGGTTTTCTCTTTAGTTTCATAGTTTGCCACAGTTTCTACATATATATATATATATACGGGTCCCTACTTGTATTCCTTAATATAGTTCAAATTGTTGTAGTTGGTTTTCTCTTTAGTTTCATATTTGGCCACAGTATCTACATATATATATATATACGGGTCCCTACTTGTATTCCTCGATATAGTTAAAATTGTTGTAATTTGTTTTCTCTTTAGTTTCATATTTGGCCACAGTTTCTACATACGGATCCCTACTTGTATTCCTCATTATAGTTCAAATTGTTGTAGTTGGTTTTCTCTTTAGTTTCAGATTTTGTTTCTAGGAACACCAATAGTCATTTAAAAACTACGACACATGTATTTTTAAGCTATTATTTGAGCCTACCGCATAATATTCCACATTTCAAGGTTAAAACAACATTCCATGTCCTGGACCACTTATTCAGTCTGTCTAGAGTTACTTGATATACAGTATCTGTATGTTTTCCAGAATATCAAAGCGTGTTATTTCTATAAACGTTGCTGTCAATACCCTTTAAACATTAGAATGGTTGACAAACGTAACTATGCAACAAAGTAACTAACCAAACAATAATCACTATATAGATAATTTTGGCCAGATCTGTGTACATTGCTATCGAACAAATAACATGGTTAGTAGAGCTTAATAGTGTCTTCATTGTCAAACGTTGAGATTATATTGTAGAAATTCACAAAACAAGACGTCTAGATGACAGAGCAAGAGTTGTGGTTTTCTCCTAAAACGACTTTGAAAACTTAAGACAGTGTATAATATTGACGTAATCACAGAACATTCACTGTCTAAAAAAAACCGTCTGTGTTTTTCTATCATTGCTTGGATTTAATAGTCAACTGACAAACAACGATTGATAAGCATAATGAAACGGTTTTATTTTGGGGAACATGCTCTATGTTTCGACAGAACATTGGTCTGTCTTCTTAAGGTAGTATATTCCCTAAAATAAAATTATGTTTATCAATCGTTGTTTGTCAGTTTACTATCATAAAATATTATATTATAATAATGTGCTTTTATACAAAAGTATTGTGTAGACTTGGTTCTATGGGTCACTGTGGCAACCGTTGCTGTGAAGTGTGATTGGTCTACTTTGATCAGCTAGCCCCCTAGTACCCTGCTGTGGAGAGAGTCTGCATGTCCACACATTTTTTTAGGCGATTTGTATCTATTGCGAGTATGAAGAATAATCAAGCAGACACTTGGTACTCAAACTGCCCCGAGGTGGAGTGAGGGAGGGGGTGGGGTGGAGACCGGCAATAATTACCCTTATAGAAGTAGTCAAGAGCGAGGGACTACCCGGTGAACAAGAGGTTAGATAATAAATGTTGGGAACAGCTACAAAGAACTCTCTCGATTTTTTTTTCTAGTGATGAGATTCGCTTCTCATCATCTTTACCAACATTAGCAAGCTAAGCTAATAATTTGTTCTAAGCCACATGGGTTTCTCAAAGTTGTTGTTCTGGCAATACTGGGTTTATTGCACGAAACACACTTAAAAACTTCGCTTTGTCTGAGACACAACAGTCATCTTATGTTAATTCTTCGCCAGAAATAATGAAATTGTAATGTGTATAAATCAATTACTTAATTGATTATCGACTCAACATTTCACTTTCAACTTATATGCGCTTATGGTATATATAGAATATTATCTATTAACTTTTGCCCCCCCCCCCAGTGGTTCAGCAGTAAGTCTACACGCTTACAACACTAAAAAAAGGGTTTCGATACCCGTGGTGGGCAGAGCACAAAAACAAACAACTATTAGGTTATTCACGTTTGCATTAGTAAGATAAGTTACTGGATAAGTAAATACAAAATGAAATTTTCGACCATAATAAATTGTTAGAAACAATGAGTTTTTTGTGAGTTCTAAAAGTCAGTCTAAAATTTCAGAAACAATTAAGATTTATTTAGAAATAACATGTTTAATTTTATATTTATCTTCCTAAACCAAACCGAATTCACAAGTGTTTAATTACTGTATATATATCTTACTCACAGGCCGAATTAAATTTGATTTATAAGCCCTCTACGTGAAATCAGGAGAACCGTTCGCTATCTATCTTTACATCTGTTTCACAATGATATTGATGGATGGAGCTGTTATTTTCTATCAAATCAAACAATAAGCAAAATATTGAAATACATTCGTGTATAAAGAGCATTGCATATGTATTACAAAATTAGACATTATATGAGCAAAAATATTGGTGTTTAACTATGTTCTTTTTAATTAATAACTGGACTAACAGCTGATAGAACGATTTCCTAAGATCTGCGAACCTGATACTTTACATATTGGTTGGTTGGTTGTTTTGAATTT
>NW_013666945.1:53138-58729 GCF_000517525.1 Limulus polyphemus
GCCGGACCACTTTACATATTGAAAAGTAAGCAAGAGATACATTGAAAAATGGCAAATTTCACTAGTTGAGACAGTTTTCATATACTTAAGTTACGTCAGTATTTTGACCAATAAACTGATAGAATGAGTTGCCTGACGACCTGACAACTCAGATTTGTATGCTCTTTTTTGCCTAGGACCTGTGTCACGAGTCCGTTGTTTTATAACACTAAATTTTTTTGTAGGATATTTACATAGATCATTTTCTTTAGCGATCTAAAAACATCGTTAAATTTTCCAAAATCAGTTTACAATGTGTGTAATATTTTAACCCGTTTCTTTTGATGGAGATTAGCATGCTCGTAAGATTATAAAGTCAAAGGTCATAATGTAATTGGGATTAAACGTGACCCATGCGATTCAAAAGATAACGAGAAACAGGCAAGTCACGAATTCATTGTAAAAATCTTTTGATGTTGGGTATAACGTCGTGAACATGATGTCGTTGTTGTTCTTGTTCTTGAATTTAGAATTTTCGCGTAAAGCAACATAATGGTTATTTGCACATAATCGTCCCAAATTTTCACACCGCCAGCTCTTATGCTATTCTGGTTTGACCTATTAGTGGAATTTTGATCGTCAATCTTATGGCGAACCCATGGCCCCAATTGGCGGAGTGCGTTTTTGTGGCAAAGGGACGAGAACTACGAATTCACAACCCGGGCTGGCTGATCACTTCCAGCGCTCGGCCGGAACATGCTGTTATAAGTAAAGTTAATCTACTGTATTATATATGATCTAAATTATTACTTCTTGAACACCTTAACCCTACGATCCTTTACTTCTGTCACCTCGTATCAATTAAGTAAATATTAATCATTTTATGTTCAATAATACAAAAAACAAATGAAAACTCACATCCAAGACACAAGTCCAGAGTTCGTTGTGGTGGCGCTTAGCAACAGAAGCAGTAAAATTTCCACTTTAGTCAGAGTTCTTCCCATTGTTACTATTGCATGGTGTCTAGGACTAAAACACGTTCTTTTTGACTGATCACTGACCAAAATAGGTGGAGTATCCTCATTCCTTAGTGGAAGCTAGAAACCAACCTCAGCGAAGACTGTCGGTTCGAAGTCTGTGGGAGGTTATCACCAGCACAATGTATTACACTACGTTTTATACGGTTATTAGAACACCAAAATAGGTAAGGTTTTAAAATACATCTAAAAATGTAATGTTAGTTCTTTTAGGTTGTGTTATTCGCTTAAATAACGTTCGAAGTCTCAGGGAGGTTATCACCAGCACAATGTATTACACTACGTCTTATACGGTTATTAGAACACCAAAATAGGTAAGGTTTTAAAATACATCTAAAAAATGTAATGTTAGTTCTTTTAGGTTGTGTTATTCGCTTAAATAACGTTCGAAGTCTCTGGGAGGTTATCACCAGCACAATGTATTACACTACGTCTTATACGGTTATTAGAACACCAAAATAGGTAAGGTTTTAAAATACATCTAAAAATGTAATGTTAGTTCTTTTAGGTTGTGTTATTCGCTTAAATAACGTTCACCTTGTTATTGTTCACCTACATTTTTACACAACGACTAACACTAATCTAAAAGTATGACGTACAAAATACAAAATTTCCTGTTAACTGAGAAGAAGTAATTATTGAAATTTGCTTTAGGTGTTTACTTTTATTAAAACAGATCAATGACGGCCGTGGATTTCAGCAAACGATTTAAAAACTTTTTTTTTTCAATTAAAAGCTATTTATTTCCCAGTTTTAGATATACGACCTAAAATGAAAATGTTTACTAATAGTTTACTATATTGGTGATAATATCGAACTTATAAGCTAATTTCATGTCTTATTTCCGCAAATTGTTTGTTAATCTTCTCACACGTCGCTCTCTTTAATAGTCATATAATCAAGAACGGAATAACTTTCTTTTTGCTGGAAAATTCTCGTTGCCACAGAATTTTCTTCCCCTTTTTTTCTTTCTGTCTTAAAACTGGAAGTGTTTATTTCCGACAATGCTACTTCTTGTCACACGTTTCCACGACGGTTAGGTTTTTATAAAGTGTCTAATTCTTGCCACAAATAACTGTATTTTTTTTTTAATGTACAACGCCAAAAATACTTTATCACAGATATTGAATTATTTTTCAAGTCGTTAAGCATAAATATTTTCTTCTTTAGAGAGTGCGCGTACACTACAAGAGTTATGAGCTGGTCACACAGTTGTTATTCTTCCTCGTATAATCTACCTCTTCGCATGTTTTTCTATTATTTCCCAGAAGAGGAACCATCATCAATATGTTATTTTAAACTTTCCTGCCAGGCTGCCTACAGAACTGTAACGATAAACAAGAAAAATAAGTTAATAATGTATCAATAAAGTATTAAAAATGCAGATTTATAGCTCTGATCTAGACATGAATTCATTCCAATTTAGTTTGACTAACTTATGGGTCTTCTACAGTAGCCTACACATCTTTGTGGGTCTTCCACAATAACCTACACATCTTTGTGGGTCTTCTACAGTAGCGTTTGTGTATTTTTCTTATAGCAAAGCCACATCGGGGTATCTGCTGTGTCCACCGAGGGGAATCGAAACCCTGATTTTAGCGTTGTAAATCC
This sequence comes from Limulus polyphemus, assembly GCF_000517525.1. Taxonomy (NCBI): domain Eukaryota; kingdom Metazoa; phylum Arthropoda; class Merostomata; order Xiphosura; family Limulidae; genus Limulus; species Limulus polyphemus. The sequence goes on from NW_013666945.1 coordinate 55,766, forward strand.
GTAGACTTGTCGCTGTCCCAGAGGGGGTCTCTGCAGTAGCCTACACATCTTTGTGGGTCTTATACGATATCCTATACATCTGTGTGGGTCTTCTACAATAGTTTATACATCTTTCCGGGTCTTCTACAGTAGCCTACATATCTTTGTGGGTTTTCTACAGTAGTCTACACATTTTTGTGGATCTTATACGATAGCCTATTCCTCTGTGTGAGTCTTATACGATAGCCTACACATCTGTGTGGGCCTTATACGATAGCCAACACATCTGTATGGATTTTCTACGATTGCCTACACATCCTTGTCGGTCTTCTACGATAGCCTATACATTTTTGTGGGTCTTATATGATGGCTTACGCATTTTTGTGGATCTTATACGATAGCCTATTCCTCTGTGTGAGTCTTATACGATAGCCTACACATCTGTGTAGATTTTCTACGATTGCCTACACATCCTTGTCGGTCTTCTACGATAGCCTATACATTTTTGTGGGTCTTATATGATGGCTTACGCATTTTTGTGGATCTTATACGATAGCCTATTCCTCTGTGTGAGTCTTATACGATAGCCTACACATCTGTGTAGATTTTCTACGATAGCCTACACATCTTTGTGGGTCTCATACGATAGCCTTTACATCCTTGTCGGTCTTCTACGATAGCCTATACATTTTTGTGGGTCTTATATGATGGCTTACACATCTTTGTGGGTCTTCCACAATAACCTACACATTCTTCGTTCACACAGTCACTAAATGTTAAACTATTGGGCTTTACTAAAAGGAAAATAAGCCTAATATATTTAAAATGTGTAAAATTAATGTAATGAAGAATTAAAACATAAATACACTTCAAGCGTAATAAAATTTTTAAATTCACAAATTCAGCTTTATATTGAAGAAAGAAAAAAGGTTAACGTTTAGTGAAATAACCTCTATCAGGGATCTGATGAATATCTTTATCTAAGACTTTGATCAACTTCACTCTTGCAATCTTCTAGCCGTTTCGCATTTTGAAATACAATCCCTAAAATTAACATCAAGGAATTTGGGATTTTTATAATTTTAGGTTTATTATTATGTAATGAATCAATGTAAACACAGTTAGTAGTTTTTTTAGCAGCAAATGCAATAATAATATTACTAAATACAATGTTGGTATAAAAAACACGCGACAAAAACGCTTATAAGGCATATAGAGAAGTGTTTATATTATGCGATAAATGTACTTTGATTTCAGATTTTTAAATATATATATACGTAAGAAGATACAATTTACCTTCTAAATTTGATTATAAACGAGATGGTTAAACTTACAAAGTTGCGCCTTCAACTCCACCTTTACTTAAGAGTCAATTCGAACAAACAAATCGTTTTCGGTGAGAATCTCAGTAAGGAACCGATTAATTAGTGGTATTTGCTGTGCCCGCCGTGGGACCAGTCCTCCACACTACGATAGGCGACACAGATTCAGCACGGTAGCGCTCCGAAGAAGCTGAACCTGTACAAGCTCTGGTGTTTAGCATGAATAGCAGCAGTTTGTTTCCCTGATAATCTGCTTCACCAGCTATAAAAAAGTTTAGGATGAAATGCCTGTCATATGCGTAAAAATAGTTCAAACACTCCACGCAAGGCTTAAGTTGTTATACTGAAACATCAGTTTTTGTAGGCCTACGACTCTGGTTTACTTCTAACGTGTTTCACTGTATGTATATATATACATGTATATCTATACATATATACACTCTTAGTCGCCCCTCCGTCTGCATGCCACTAAACAGTCGCAAGTAGGTTTTCAACACCTCAGACATTCATCATCGCTAACAGCGAATGAGAGACTCATTCGAGATAAAAGAGAGGCGCTGATTGGCCAGAGAGTTTTCTTTGATAGGCTGATAGGACACATGTAAAGTGCACAGTAATTCTAAAGGGTTGTTCCATGACGTATGCTAATAGCTGTAGTGTGACAATTTACTTCCCCACAAAAATAATCCAGCATATTTCACGTGAAGAGTTTTATAAACAGCAGACAAAGTTGTGCAAAATTATGTCCATAGAGCAGATACTTGAGAGCACATAATGATTTCGATTAAACTTTTCAATAACTCTAAGAACTTATGAGTGAAAGCTAAAAACGAATATGCTACAGTCTGTCAGTCACGTGTGTCATATCCACTGCTGATAAGGCCTTTCGCTCAATGCCAAGCCTCATCAGGCCGGGTGAAATATGACAGATATAGTAGTGGTCTAGGAGCTTTTTATACCATCATTTGCATGAACATCGTCTGTTATGGTTTGATCTAGATTAAGCAAGAGAATTATTATTACTACCAATTTTGTTTAAGTCATTTACAAATCAGATTTTTAGGTTAACTGTTAATAACGCAACATTGTTTATTTATTTCATTTTAGCAGAGTTAGTTATTTTATTTGAATTGACTTTACTATCATTAAAGTCGAGAAATAAGATGTAACGTAAAAACTCAGAAGGGAGGAGAGAATTCAAACTCACACTCACCGAGGACCGTAGTTTCAACTCTAGTTCGATAAGAGAGAGAAATGAGCTTTAGATGGTTTTAGATAACGAAATGTGTTTGGTAGAATTTTTAATTATATATCAATCTCCGTGCTTTCTTCTTGAAGTTTTCCGCTCTCCAACTGTAGACCTAGCGTCCAGGTCAACTTCACCATCCGGTTGTGACGTCCAGATTAAGTTTTACTTCCGGTTGTGGTGTCCTGGTTAAGTTCACCTTCTGTTTGTGTAACATAAACATTTGAGTTTTGATAAATTAAAAGGTTCAAGGAAAGAAATGAAATAAAACAATGCGATACAACATATTAAGATCTTTTGAAACATGAAAATTTAAAACTAAAAAAGTACAAAACAAACACGAGTTTTAACGAATGAGTAACAGAAGATATTCGTTTATTTCTAATCAAGCACAAAGCTACACAATGGGCTATCTAT
>NW_013666945.1:59644-67030 GCF_000517525.1 Limulus polyphemus
CCAACATGCACGTCCACAGCTTGCTTGGTACCTTGTCTACCAACATGCACGTCCACAGCTTGCTTGGTACCTTGTCTACCAACATGCACGTCCACAGCTTGCTTGGTACCTTGTCTACCAACATGCACGTCCATAGCTTGCTTGGTACCTTGTCTACCAACATGCACGTCCATAGCTTGCTTGGTACCTTGTCTACCAACATGCACGTCTATTGGTTGTTTGGTACCTTATCTACCAACATGCACGTCCATAGCTTGCTTGGTACCTTGTCTAAATAACCGTACAACAAATCGGTATATATATATATGTAAGACAATTTCTATACTTACTTTTTAACATTTTCTATATTTTCATAAGTTATGCTCTTCGAGGCCAAATAGACTTATATTTTGATTAGAAAATATGAGTTAATTTTATTTTAGCTCGGATGCAAGCTCTGAGGGAAAAAAAAGGAGTTGGTACTTTATTTATTTTCCCGTCATTAGTATAAATATAGAGGCCCGAAATGGCCTAGTGGTTAGGGCATTTGACTCGCAATCTACGGGATCGAATCCAGTCACCGAACACGTTCGCTCTTTAAGCGGTGTGGGGGTGTTATAATATGACGGTCAATACCACCATTCGTTGGTAAAAGAGTAGCCCGAGAGTTAGAGGTGGGTGGTGTTGGCCAGCTGCCTATTCTCTAGTCTATCACTTCACCATTAGGAGCGGCTTTGCGCGAAATTCAACAAACAAACAAACAAAGAACAAGTATAATTTTCTAGTCTATAAACATATAGTTTTGAAACTTAGCGCTTTAACGGAGAAGCTGTGTAGGACTTGAGAGAGTAAGGAGGCACGTTTTTCTTAGAACATGTTTATTGTATTTATTTATTTTTATTTTTTTTTGAACAAGTTTACAAACTACTACGATGTCATCACCAAGAGCATTATGTTTTTATTGTTTTACTCTTTATTATTACTCTAGGGAAGATACAGCCTCATGAAAATTCCGAGAATAGATTATCATTATATCCAAGCTTACACAATGCATCCAGATGAGTGTTCGTGGTCTTGGACACACCCTTTAATAGAAGACAATATACTATTCGTTTAGTCTAACAAGATACTCTGACAGTTGTACCTTCCGTGATTACATGGTTGAAACCGTGCAACTTCTATGGCCAAAGAACAACAAGATACGTAGTCTACATACCGAGATCACAATGATAAGGCAGTATTTTGATATCTCCAAAGTTCGAAACACCTATCATACACGTTAAGTAAAGTGGATATTAAGCATCATTAGCCACAATGTAAACGAAGCGCGTGCGGGGGAAGGATATTCAGTTACGTCTGTGTGTTTGTCACTGGGAAGAGTAGAAATCGAAAAAGAGTAGGGTTGATAAACTTGGCACGTGGTTTTCTGTGTACCCTTTCCGAAATCTGGATAAAATTGAAAAGTGTATTCCTTTAAAGTTCAAAATTGAGTGTTGTTTTCGAACGTTAAGATGTGTTAAGAGTGGGAAAAAAATATTATAAAATTGTGGTGAGATGTGGTTTGAGATACCAATAAAATATCGTATCAAATACCTATACAATTGAAATATAATATTTAATTGTGCATGTAGAAATGTCAATAAAGGTTCGTAACACATACGCTTTGCATTTGATTGAATTCTTTATGATTTTACTGGTAAAATTTTTTTCTAAAAGATTGTTCAGATTTGAAACAACTTTTTTGTTGTTGCTGCTAAGCGCAAAGCTACATAATTGGCTATCTGTGCTGTGCTCATCACGGGTATCGAAACTCGGTTGTTAGCGTTGTAAGCCTTCAGACTTACCTCTGAGCAACTGGGCGATGTAAAACACTCCAAAATAAACATTTATTTTCCCTTCTAGTAGATCCTTAGGGGGCTTATCGGTATATTCAAATTTGAGGTTCGATCCCAGCGGTGGACACACCACAGGTATTCCATCATGCAGCTTGCAGCTCTGTGCTTAACAACAACAAATAAAAACTATCCTTGCCTGGATATTTAATTTTAATTTTTCTTTTCAGTTGTCTTGACACGTTCACGTTATAACGTCAATTTCATTCAAAACTAATGCTTGTATATTTAATACTTATAAACCTTTACAACTAAGTCCATATTGAAAAAAAAAATGTCTATGGATCTCAATTATGCGCATGATTTTATTAAACTTCTAACAGTTAACCTGGGTCCTTAGTGATGTTTGATGAGATCCCACTGGACAACTGCACACATCAAATTAATTTATAACCAATATGGTTTCTCCATCACTTTATTATAGTTAATAACTGATGTAAGAAGACTTCGTTTTTATTCAGAGGGTTTAAACCTTCAGAATGTTGTGTACCGGCGGATCTAAGGGTTAGAATTTGTATAACCGTTTTATTTACGAACTGTGGATCGTAGAAATTCACAACGTAATTAAATATTATTTCGCGTTTTTGATTGAAGTTTACAAAGTGTATAGATATCTCTGGCATTTTGCATACGATAAATATTAAAAGCCTTTGTTAACTTACATAATGACAGAACTGATTTCATAAACGAGCTTGTAAGTTCAACCGTCAAAGTGCCCCTCAGATTTTTAAATGTTTTAGAACAGAAATTTCAATAAAAATTAATATTTATACAATTTTTGAATTCAAATAATTCATACGTGTAATCTTTAAGAATTAGTGATTTATCCAATTTTATAATTATTTTAATTATGCAAGTATCTAAAGTGTTCAGTTAGAATTTAGTCCCACTGCTACAATTTCGTAGCTGCGCCCATGATGTAGAATGGCCAAATTTGGGATGGTTGACTTCATTAACAATGCGTAATACTCCAAGTAGTGGTAGAATGGCTTCCTAATCGTAAAGCATACAACACTAACTGCAGTGTTGTAGTAGCCTGACGCAATAGATTTTATTCAAATTTAACTTTTATTCACGTATCAAATAATACAAACTATATTATAAATAACTAATAATTTTAACTACAACCAATTTAGTACAGAGAAAAAAAAAAGACACAAAAATATTTTAAAAAATGTTTATAAAAAGTGGACCTCACCCTAACAACAAAGAAGCGCTTTTTGTTTTTTTTATTTCGCCCAAAACTACTCTATAGCAGTCCCTAATTGTGAAGTGATAGACTATAGGGAAGGCAGTTAGTCAACACCATCCACCGCCAACTCTTATGTTACTCCTTACGAACTAATAGTGAGGTTGACTGTCACATTATAACGCCTCTACAGCTTAAAGGGCGTGCATGTTCATTGACAAGATTCAAACTTGAGACCCGCAGATTGCGAATGGAGAGCCCTAACCATCAGGTCATGGGAAAGAAGCGTTATTAAATAATAAAAAATAAACATCTATATAGATACGAAAAATAAAAATGTTGTAATATATTAGATACCGCTAATTGACAATATTATAATTTATTAAAGTTAAGAATTTATCTTTCATTTTGACAAAAAAATGTCGTTTTGTTAATAAACCTACATAAGTTATTGAACATTGACCTATTGTTTGTTTTTTAAATTGGTGTATGTAAATTAGCTTTAGTCCTTGTATGATGCTCTTGAATGTCATTGTTATTTCAATACTTAGTACGGTAAACTGAGCTACTAATAAATACTGTTATATCTCTGTATTCGTGTTTTTTGGTCAAATCAAAAATGGGTATTGAATTACACTAAACAGCGTTTCGATGACTTAAGCCTAATACAAAAATTGACAAACATTAGGTGCTAGTGGGCACTAAGCAGTGTTTTAGTGACTTAAAACCAACACAAAAATACCTCCAACCTTTCATTACTTACACACTAATTTTTGGATGATTTTAAGATATCTCCCCTTCTAAAAGTTATAGATGTTGATTTCATGATATTAATACCAAAAATTAGTTGACTTACAAAGGTTTTCTAAAACACTGAATATATTTTGCACCTTTACAGGTGTTTCACTACACAACACTATATCATCTGCATACAGAATAGTTGCAATAGTACATATATTATTATTAACATAGATTCCAACATCATATTATTTCATTTCTGTTATAAGGTAATTATTATAAACACAGTAGAACTTCGGTTAACGAGCACCTCCATATTCCGGATTAAGGGCAGTGTCTTTAGTCTCGTTCTCTATATGGATACTCCATAAAGCAGGCAGTTATCTTTGTATGCCTGTACGGTATACCAATAAGTTCCAAACATCCCAGAAGGATGACCAATATTGAAACGCTTGCGATGTTTATTGGACTGGCTCCAAACCATATACTGTAATAAACGTTTTCACAGATTCAAGGTGCAATCTTATTACTCTGGGGAATTTTCGTTGTAAACACTGTAGGATACATAAGCTGATACATTTCACATCGTGTTCTCGGAGCAGGGGTCAAGTAGGCTTATTTCTGTGAGCAAGCTTTGTTGCTCTCGAGAGTATCATAATACAACGTCACGTAAACAGTCTAATGACACAAGCGATGATTTGTTGCTTTATTTTCAGTGGATTTCTTCTTCAGTCTTTGACAGTAAAATAAACACAGAAAATAAATGTGAAATGCTTAGCAATTCAAACTCTGAAGAGAAGTACTTTGAAACTTTGTGACCAATAAGAAAGAGAAAAGAGCACAGCTAATCCACCCACCCCCCTGAGACCTACTGTTGATAACTTTCCATATCATGGCAACGTGCATCTTATGAACACCCGTGTTCTGCATACACCAAGCAAAATTTTGAAATTAGGAAGGTCAATATACAATCCAACTTTGTGTGACTCACTTTTGATATTAAGGACAGCTTGCTATAGGGAGCATTTGGATGCAGTTGGGAAGGGTGGCCTTAATGTCGAGGTTCTACTGTAACAAACAGGAAAAGGCTTAACATACAACCTTGCCTTGTTCCTACTTCACATAAAAAAAAATCTATTAGTCCTTTCTGAGTTCTTACACATGATTTTATTTCTTATACATACTCAAAATAATTTCAAAATTTTCCATTTATGCCGGTTTTTAATAACTTTGTTCCTCAATATTTCATGAGAAACTGTATCAAACGCTTTACTGAAATCTATAAAAGTACAGTAAAATCTCCCTTTATTCTTAGATAAATATTTTTCAGTAAAACAACGTAGAGTAAAATTATGATCAATTGCTTAATGCTTCTTTCTGTATTCTACCTGTTCTTCTTATAATTTCTCATTTATATCTGCCCAGTTGTTTAATCTCAAGTTTATCAATTTTGTCAATATTTTTTCCCCTTTAAATTTAGAAGTGATATTCCTTTATAATTTTCAAATGTTTTAGTGACTTAAAGCCAGTACAATAATTGCCAAACATCAGGCGTTAGAGTTTTATGCAAGTTCTTACTTTAAATAGTGGTCACTAAGCAGTGTTTTGGTGACATAAAGGCAGAACAAGAATTGTCAAACATCAGATGCTAGAGTTTTGTATAAGTTCTTACTTTAAATATCGCTCGTTAAACAGTGTTTTAATAACTTAATGGCAGTATAAAAAATGGTCAAACATCAGGTGCTAGTGGTCAATAAGCAGTGTTTTAATGACTTAAAGGCAGTAAAAAAGTTGTTAAACATCAGCTGCTAAAGTTTTATGCAAATTCCTACTTTAAGCAATGGTCATTAAGCAATGTTTAATGACTTAAATGCAGTTCAAAAATTCTCAAACATAAGGTGTTAGTGGTCATTAAGCAATGTTTTAATGACTTAAAGGCAGTTCAAAATTGTCAAACATCAGGTGTTAGTGGTCATTAAGCAGTGTTTTAATGACTAAAAGGCAGTTCAAAATTGTCAAACTTCAGGTTTTAGAGTTTTATGCACGTTGTTACTTATAGTGGTGTTGTTGTGATTTCGTGAGTTGGTCAAGTTGTAGATGGTAAAGGTTGATGCACTAAGATGACTTTGTGGCAGTATCAACCAGTAAAAATTTCAGTAACTAAAACTGAGCATTAGCTTCGTGACTGTCATCCGGACTTTAGATAAGGTCAGCACGAGTTCAGTAATAGGTTTAAATATCGTCTCTTTTATTTGGCAGAAATAATTCTTGTTCCTTTTAAACTGATTTCAGATTAATATCTCTGATTAACGTCAAAATGTTGATTCATAGAACAGGATAATGACAACTTTCTAACTGACGTCACCAGCATGTTTACTTAACCAAACTCTTACAAGCATTCATTGAATTGAATTGATATGTATTAAAAAGTTTTAAATGGTTGACAACACTCGGATTAAGATATGTCACAGTTTGTTTGGTTTTATGAATTCTTCATCTCCACACAAGGAATGCAGAAATCAAGATAAGCCTGCATATAATGAAGTTTGAAGTTCTGCTGATTCATCTAAGACCCATTAATTGTTTCAAGTACTGATGCAACCTCCAGAGGGGAAAAATCATTCTAGTGAAATGGGACTTTAAATAGCCACTTAAATGTCAAGTAATGACTGTTTGATGAGCGAACATCTTGAAATTTATATCCGCAGTACACTGATATCTGTACACATTAATTCTCATTTGACGTTATCTTCAAATTAATCACATTATAAGTAGAATAATAAACACAGTTAAATAATTGATTGATAGAAATGATAAAGGGGCTAAATCTATAAAAATATTCGAAAAGTAGCATTAATGATGGCAGAAAGAGTGTCAAACACACTGTATGATGTGCATGTTAATAGAAAAATTACTAAGCAACCAATAGGCGTGTATGTTGGTAGACAAGGTTCCAAGCAAGCTATGGACGTTCATGTTGGTAGACAAGGTACCAAGCAAGCTATGGACGTGCATGTTGATAGACAAGGTACCAATCAAGCTATGGACGTGCATGTTGGTAGACAAGGTACCAAGCAAGCTGTGGACGTGCATGTTGGTAGACAAGGTACCAAGCAAGCTGTGGACGTGCATGTTGGTAGACAAGGTACCAAACAAGCTATGGACGTGCATGTTGGTAGACAAGGTACCAAGCAAGCTGTGGACGTGCATGTTGGTAGACAAGGTACCAAACAAGCTATGGACGTGCATGTTGGTAGACAAGGTACCAAGCAAGCCGTGGACGTGCATGTTGGCACTACAATAGCACTTTTGTTAACTCAAGTATTGCAAATTTATTCATAGTCCTATTGTTGTACGGTTAGTACTACAATAGCACTTTTGTTAACACAAGTATTGCAAATTTATTCATAGTCCTATTGTTATACGGTTAGTACTACAATAGCACTTTTGTTAACTCAAGTATTGCAAATTTATTCATAGTCCTATTGTTGTACGGTTAGTACTACAATAGCACTTTTGTTAACTCAAGTATTGCAAATTTATTCATAGTCCTATTGTTGTACGGTTAGTACTACAATAGCACTTTTG
>NW_013666945.1:67834-69416 GCF_000517525.1 Limulus polyphemus
TGTTGGTAGACAAGGTACCAAGCAAGCTGTGGACGTGCATGTTGGTAGACAAGGTACCAAGCAAGCTGTGGACGTGCATGTTGGTAGACAAAATACCAAGCAAACTGTGGACGTGCACGTTGGTAGACAAGGTACCAAACAAGCTATAGATGTGCATGTTGGTAGACAAAATACCAAGCAAGCTGTGGACGTGCACGTTGGTAGACAAGGTACCAAACAAGCTATAGATGTGCATGTTGGTAGATGAACTACCAAACAAGCTAAAGCACGTGAATGCTGGTAGACAAGATACCAAGCAAACTATAGACGTGCATGCTGGTAGACAAAGTACAAAATAAGCTATTGGACGTGTATATTGGTATACAAAATGTCAATCAAAGTATATCACTCAATGCTAATGTTTGGCATTCTTCAGACTGACCATGAAGTGCTTATTCGTCAACATTTCATAGACACACAATTTGGTAATTTTCCTACTTAACTTTATATCGGCCTTCGGAGATGCCTGGCTTGAGTTTAAAACTATGGATTATTATGGACATCTTAAAAATCCAGAGCGAATTACATTTTAGGGCTAGCAATATGTGAAACTAAACTGCTAGAAATCTGGGTGTGTTTCTTTTATTCCACGTAATCTCAATAGAATGGAATACGTTGTAGTTTATTTCTAACAAGGGTCAACTTGGAGTGTCATAATGTTTTACAGTTTAACATAATGACACTTTCGATTGCTTTCTAGTGGTTGAACACGTCTCTCTGAAACACACTAAACTTCTATATTTTTAGTCTCTTTCCTCTTAAGCAAATACCACAGAAGCCAATTTATGAATGACCTGTGCCGAGAGAAGGTGCACAAAGCGCACGTGAATAGCCGTTAGGCTTAAAGGTGAAAATAAGCCTGACAAAACGAGCCTGTTCTCTGAAAAGATTTTATGTCTGTAATAATGTATTGTGACGGGTCATCACTTAGTGATGTTGGTCCCATAGTTCAGCCTCGAGCCAGCCATCTCAACGAGAGGTAACAGTATATGAATTTACACAAACAAGTGTGTGATGTGCGTAGCCTTTTGTCAGAAAATGAAAAGAGTAAAAACATCAACATACATTTTATGTTTTCATGTTTTCTGCTATAGGTTACTCTGATTTTTTTTTTCATCTGTAAATATTGTAACGGAAAGAACCTCCCTTTTCTTTGACCTCAGGACAACTCGTTAACCCTCCTAAGTGCTTGTAAACACGTACAGCTTGCATTATTGTTATAGCTGTTCAACCGAAATATTTGGAGTTGTTCCACGAGGAGTCACCGAAGAACGGCTAAACACTTGAAAATAACACAAACTAAGTTTCAAGTTTATAAAACAAAGATTTATTTCGAATTTTATCACATAAAATGAATTTCAAAGTTTTTGATGATGATGTTAGAAAAACACGTAGGCTCAAGAAGTCTTCATAGAAATGAAAAAAAAAAAACCTATAACCCGAGCGCTTTCGAAAGGTGGACGTTTCGAAAGAGCTCGGGTTATAGAGTTTTTATTCATTTCCATGTTATTGTAAATATTTTTTATTAAACATTTGAAGAGAC
>NW_013666945.1:69558-95286 GCF_000517525.1 Limulus polyphemus
AAATGTGTAAAAAATACATTATGTTTAATGATATAAGAGAGGTTAAAACTTATATAGAAAAAAAAATTGAAAGATTTTTTGTTTTTGTTTTTCATGAGAACATCACAAAAAGTTAATCCTGAGCATCACAGTACACTTTTCTTTTGGTGAACAAACAGCGAGTCTAGTTTTAATCGTATGCTTTCTATAATTATGTCTCCGCATAAAACTATACTGTTTTTCTAATGTTTCTTCTTTCTTTCTTTTTTCCTTCCCAACACTTTTCAATCAACCGCCATTCCTTCATTTCTTGGCGGACTGACATGAAACTTGATAAGATTATAAGTTGGCCCAATACACCCAAATACCTTTTTCTTTTTTTATTTAAGCATTTTTAATGACTTTATTTAGTCAAAGGTTAAATAACTCCAAAAATTTATATTCTAGGCTCCTTTGCGGGTCATATTTACAGCAGTCAAAATGAAAAGTGTTACAAATATATATTTTTCATGCGCTTAACACATTGACGTACAAAAAAAAGTTGGATTTGCTCATTTGGAGTATTTTTAGGGGGGATCAGAAATCCCAAAAAGGCATAATTTGGGGGGTTTTGGCCAATTACATGGGATTTGGTACAAAGACACCTTCTTGCAGGTCCCAAACATTGATATATACAGTTTTTTTGTGTGTGTTATTCATGATTTTACTGGTGTCAAAACTGGACATTGCGTGGATTGCGTGGCAGAGACATGTTACATTCACCCGCGAATTTTGGTTTCTTTAATTGCTTTAAATCTTCATTACCGGTGTAGCGGATGAAACGTTTTATTATCATTAGTGCCCTTACAAAGCATTACAAAATTTAAAAGAAACAAATTATTAAGAACTGGTTCATCGGACCGTTTTATCCAGCAGGGGTTCAGGAAACAGGGCTTTTTTCTGTTCGACTCTCACTACTTGTAAACAGTGTAAATGCAAGACGATATGAGTAAAGAAGATACTACCACTACTCTACCCTTCCTTCTCAATCATTATATTTAATTCTTCCTAAAAGTGCTAAAGAACAATCCTAACAATTTCATATCGTGCAATATCTAGTATTTTACCGATATTTCAGGGGTAATATTACTTAAATGCCCCCCCCCTCCACAGTGGCTCAGCAGTAAGTTTGAAGGCTTATAACGCTAAAATCCGGGTTTCGATACCTTTGGTAGGCACAGCACAGATAACCCATTGAGTAGCTTTGTGTGTTTATCAACAAACAAACAAGTTACTTAACCACAAGTATCGGCGTAACCTCTGGTTATAATACCATACATGCTTGTAAAATTGGGTTTTATTGTTTAGCAACAATAAATTAATTACTTGATTTGTTTTAGTGTCTTCTTCCTAAAACATCTAGATTAAATGGCTTATAGTCTGTTGTTAACTAATCCTTTCAATAACAGTTACATTTATACATAGGAATTCAGATGTAAGACTTTTCTCTACCATTATAGAAGAAATTGATTGAAAAGCTCACACACACACATATATATAAAGCAGCAAAAAAAAATCTGTGTGTCTGTCTCTCTGTCCCTTATCTAACTATTCCGAGATCGCTGGGCCAAGCTCAACCAAATTTTGTGGGATGATAGTCTGGATCAAGGAGCATGTTAATGATGGGCTCATCACTCCCTCCTTCCCACTTATTGCTGTTATTGAGCGTTTATCTTTGACGTAAGTTAACGTTAGCTACATTCATAGATCGCGCCACCAAACAGCAAACACAAGCATTTTTCAATTTTCCGCCCAGCGGACAGTGGGACTGCAGTCAGTCCTCAGAGTTACAACGCTAAAATCAAGGGTTCGATTCACTTTGGTGGACACAGCAGATAGTTTGATCTGGCTTTGATACCAGAAACACACACACACACATTACATTTTCTATAACACAACATACACATAGTGTGGGGTGAGGACACACGAACGTCGTATATATCCCAGAGAGTGCGCTAGCACTCTATAGGGAGGAATGCAATGAAAGAATTGCCCGCCACTATTGCAGTAATACATAAACTCAGCTGAAGTTTCTACTCCAAAAGCCACCATAAAGCCGATATGAAGAGTCATTTCTTCATTTATACCCACTTCCTACTTTGACCTGTGACCTTACAACTTCATCCCGTAAGACATTTCTGCGGCCAGTGACCTTCAATTAATTAATAATGTGAAACAGTGTGGAAGAACATTAAGAGTTGTGTGTTGAAAGCGGGTAAGAAAAAGCACCTCTACTGCCACTATTTTATTCGCCACCTTTTTCTACAAAGTCACCCGATCATCGTCGCACAGTGTGTACAATGTTTAATGTATATACATATTGAGTTCTTAAAGCTTATATAAAACGCTTTGGTGAGGTAATAATGAATACTGTGATAATATGTTATGTTATAAATAAATTGTATGAAAGTTAGAATTTTTGTGTTATTTATCATAACATCCACCTCTGACAAAGGGTGGGTTCATCAACTTGTTTGACTATAAAACTGGTTCTTCCATGTGATAAAGTAACTTCAGTTATTCTTATCAATACCGAAAGTTATGTGGCAAATTTTAAAAAGCTTTTCTGAAGTTTTTATCAAGGAAAACTCGAGCAACGTAAGATCATGTTTATTTGACAATTTGTTTAATGTGTATCAGTATAGTAGTGCTTAACTTATACATAGTTTCAAGCCTGTACTGTGTGTCCTCGGATATGACGCACCGACGTTGAAGCATTATTTAAGTTCCCTGAATTTTTAATGAACATAGTTCAACAAGTTATGTTAATTTAAAAATTTAAGCATCGTGCTTATTTGTTTGTTTGTAATTAAGCACAAAGCTACACAATCGGCTATCTGTGCCCTGCCCACCACGGGTATCGAAACCCGGTTTCTAGCGATGTAAGTCCGCAGACATAAGGCTGTGCCACTGGAGGGGGGCAAACATTGTTATAGCGCTTTAATGTATATACAGCGATCATAATCACATGAGTCTTGTCAAATGAACTCCAAAAGAGCACCACAATTTATTAGAATAGTGGCTTTTCAATAACATGACGGAAACGTTGCCGATTGATGTTGTAATGATACTGATAGTTACTAAATTTTCGTCTAATTCCTTCAATTATTATATCTCAACTGAAACAGTCTGGTGGATTAAAGCACTCGGGCTCGCAATTTAAGGGTCGTGGGTTCGAATCCCCGTCACCGAACGTGACCAGCCGTGGGAGCGTTATAATGTGACGCTCAATCTTACTATTTGTTAATAAAAGAGTAGCCAAGTGTTGGTGGTAGGTGGTGTTGACGAGCTGCCTTCTCTCTGATCTATCGCTGCTAAATTATAGACGGTTAGCGTAGATAGCTCTGGTGTAGCTTTCGCAAAATTCAAACCAACCAAACTGAAACTATGGTATTACTTTACTTATTCATTAATGTCTTCAAAGTACCATCCGCAACTTCTTTCTAGACATTTTGACACATGAACGAAGAGAGTTTGTTTACTTGAATTTCGCTCCAAAACTACTCTATAGCTATCTACATTAGCCGTCATAATTTTGAAGTGACAGAGACATGAAGAAAAGGCAGCCGGCTTGTCAATACCACCATCACTTTGGCTACTTAGCTTTTAACATCGAATAGTAAGATCGATTGTTACATCATAACGTCCCCACGGTTGAAAGGGCAAGCACGTTCGGGGACGTGTTTCGATCCTACGACCCACAAGTTGTGAGTTGAGTGCTATAACCCCCAGGGTATGCCAAGCCCACGAAGAGAGAGGGAAAACAAATACATGGAGATTTTGTAGACAAAGGGAGATTATTAGGATTTTCAAATCTTCAAACATTATAGAAAATATCTTAAAATCTCAAACAGTCTAATAATCAATCAATTGTTAACAGATTTCTCAATATAAAGGTTATTAACAGCTTTCTTAGTATAAAGGTATTAATTAACGGATTTCTCAATATAAAGGTTATTAACAGCTTTCTTAGTATAAAGGTATTAATTAACGGATTTCTCAATATAAAGGTTATTAACAACTTTCTTAGTATAAAGGTATTAATTAACGGAATTCTCAATATAAAGGTTATTAACAGCTTTCTTAGTATAAAGGTATTAATTAACGGAATTCTCAATATAAAGGTTATTAACAGCTTTCTTAGTATAAAGGTATTAATTAACGGATTTCTCAATATAAAGGTATTAATTAGTTTCTCAATATAAGGTTATCAACGGGTTTCTCAATATAAAGGTTATTAACAGCTTTCTTAGTATAAAGGTATTAATTAACGGGTTTTCAATATAAATGTACTAACGTGTTTCTCAGTATAAGGTTATCAACGGGTTTCTCAGTGTAAGGTTATCAACGGAATTCTCAATATAAAGGTATTGATGAGTTTCTCAATATAAGGTTATCAACGTGTTTCTCAGTATAAGGTTATCAACGTGTTTCTCAGTATAAGGTTATCAACGGGTTTCTCAATGTAAGGTTATCAACGGAATTCTCAATATAAAGGTATTAATGAGTTTCTCAGTATAAGGTTATCAACGGGTTTCTCAGTGTAAGGTTATCAACGGAATTCTCAATATAAAGGTATTAATGAGTTTCTCAATATAAGGTTATCAACGGGTTTCTCAGTATAAGGTTATGAACGGAATTCTCAATATAAAGGTATTAACGCGTTTCTCAATATACGTTTATTAACGAGTTTCTCAATATTAATGGGTATTAATGGGTTTTGTCAAAATAAAATTAATCTTGTGGTCGAGTAAAGCACGTTTTAGAAATGTTAACCATCGTGCTTTGATATGTTTAGTTTTCTGCATTTTAAGAGATTCTTTCAGCACACAAGCAGGTATAAAAGATGCAGCTGCTAGTCATGAGCAGCACTCAATAGAAAGCGTACATTCTAAAAAAAAGCACACGTTGTTAAACAAGCACAAAAAAAAGATACAAGACCATAATCGTTTTTACCCTTCATTTGTCCTCGCTACAATGTGTAATAATACATGTAAGCATTCGGAATTCACTAACCATCCTTTAAACCGATATTTCATTTAAATAATTACTTTAGATTTAAAGACAGAGTTCCGAAAACGCAGCGCTCTTACGCCACCTATAAATTTACATGTCCAAGGTGTGACCGTAGCTTTGTGGGCTCTGCAGTTCGTTGTTTGAGTTCAAGGATTAAAGAGCATGCGCAAAATACCCCATATAACCAGTCAACATAGTTTCCGAGACTGTGACTTTCTTCCTACTGCCCAAGATGTCAGCACTGTGGGAAGCAGGTACATCAAATAAACAAAAAAAAAAAAAAACAACAACTAAAAACCAAAGCAATGTTCTGGATTCACAAGCACAACCAATAGCCCGTTGATTACTGTCAATTAGTGCTGAAAAATGTGCGTAAAGTTCTGTGAGGGAAGAGAGTTTATTCATGTTCAAATATTATTTATTTATTTAGCAAGTACAGGAAACCTGCAAATTACTGAAGAAAAGATATCCAAAAATGTATGTCCAATTTTTAGATGTAAAATATATAGGAACTTCATAAATGTCGACAAACACAAATGGTCTGGAAACTTTTATGGCTTTTTTGACATCGCGGAGATGTAGAACTCCTCTCACCACATTTGTTTGTTGTTGTTGTTTTTTTTTTGTCAAGACACACGGTAGTGTGTCGTACGGCCAAAATAACCTGTAGGACACACTGTGCGTTATTAACAGGAACGATAGTTTAGCGATTATTCACTTTCTGTAGCTCGCACTGTGGTAATCCAAACTATCACATGTTTCTAGTGGATGTACTTTACTGGATCCTTACTTCACATGCCAAATTTCAACGCAATCCATTAAGAAATACACGAGATATAAAATCTCCAATTTTGATTGACTATTTTTCCTTTTTTCGCACCGAAAATGCGGAAATTTTATTTGATAGAAAACCATATTTAACTTTTATAGATCTTTTTTCAAATTTGGTACACTTATTATCCTTATAAACTACAATTAAATGTCAAATTTGGCCTAAATAGAAGCTACATGTGCAAAGTTATTCAACAAAACCGCCCAATTTTGACCAAAAGTTTTGCGCACGCTTACGCAAAGTCACGTGAGATATCGGTCTAAAATTTGTACTAAGAGTAAAAATTGACAGTTTTTGTCATTCGGATTAAATACGGGTTACTATCGAGTGTCACTTTATTATTTGTTATGTTTTGTTGGTGTTTATTGACAAAAAGTCATGATATCTAATCAAAAACCCCTTTAGATGTGAAAAAAAGGTGCGGCCAAAAGAAGGATTGAGCATGGAATTTAAAGGAATGAAATCAAAATTGGCGGCCAAAGTGGCGGCACTTATAGCGTTGATAAGAATTTTATGGCAAATATTTATTCATTAGTTAGCTAGGCCCCGTGCCCCACTATCGTGTCCCAAGTTGAACAAAAAAAAACGCGGCCTGGTTAACTAATGAATAAACGAATGAAAGAGTAACTACCAGTTCGGCTGCCAATTTTGGTTTCATTCCTATAAATCACACTCAAGCTTTTTTGACCGCACCTTTTTTTTTCAAACCTAAGGGCCTCCCAATGGCACAGCGGTATGTTTGCGGACTTACAACGCTAGAATTCGTGTTTCGATACACGTGGTGGGCAGAGCATAGATAGCCCATTGTGTAGATTTGTGCTTAATTAAAAACAACAACAACAATCCTAATGTGTTTTTGATTAGGTAAGGTTTAACAGTATTGGTTGAAACTTTCTTAAACTGTTTAGATATAACAGGAAAATCTATCATGAACAACATAAGCCTGTTTGTAAGATCTCAGGAAAGTTTGATATGTGAAGTAAAGTAATCCAGTGGTTATTCGAAGACAACAGAAACCTTTTATGATTTTTCTATATACCTAAAATTTGTTTACAGTCATGCAGATATGAGAAATAGCAAGAACAGATTAAATAGAAATAATTTTATTAAATCTTTCAAGTTTTTTAAAAAGATTGGTCTTCATGAATCTTAAAATTGTCTTCAAATACTCAGTCCAGTTTACTTTTTAGTTAAACCTATAGTAGCACCAAGATATTCACGATGACCAGTCCAGTTTACTTTATATTTATCCTATTATCACTAAGATATTCCAAATGATCAGTCCAGCTTAATCTGTAATTAAAAGTGTAATATCGCCAAGATATTCCCAATGATCAGTCCAGTTTAATCTGTAACTAAACATATAATATCATCAAGACATTCCCAATGATCAGTCCAGTTTAATCTGTAATTAAAACTGTAATATCACCAAGATATTCCAAATGATCAGTCCAGCTTAATCTGTAATTAAAAGTGTAATATCGCCAAGACATTCCCAATGATCAGTCCAGTTTAATCTGTAACTAAACATATCACCAATACATTCCCAATGATCAGTCCAGTTTAATCTGTAATTAAAACTGTAATATCACCAAAACATTCTCAATGATCAATTCATTGTATTCTGTAATTAAACCTATTAACACCAAGGTATTTCCAATGATCAGTCCAATGTAATTTGTAGTTAATTAATCCTAGTATCACCAAAACATTCTTAATGATCAGAGGTGAAAAGGAAGATATGCAAAATGTAAATATCGGAACCATTTTATAAATAAAAACTAGCTTGATTCATGTCCTGGATTTTGTTTTGGTTCAATGGCCTACCAAAAAAATTACAAAAATATTTGATAAATTAGAACCTTATATTAGCAAAGCATTTGGTTTTTTAGGAGTATTCCAAATCACGATATTATTAACAAATTATGACACATGCCTCTTGGTTAAGAGATACCACTAAGTTAAAGATTATAAAATAGAGTTCATGACAGCATCCTGTAAACCTCGTCAGAAGGATAAATAAATAAGTGAGATCTTATGTAAAGCTATGTCGATCAGGGCCTGATTCGACAGAATTCCTGTCATATCTACCAATTAATTAGCATGTAATGCACCTGAAGTCAACATAAGAAGCACGTGACCATATATAGCAATTAAACACGACATTTTATTTTATTTTGGCATAAACAAACATGCATAAAAGCAGGAATCAAGTTACGCGATTCAGAAAAGAAAACATGTTTTTTTTGTTTTTGTTTGTTTTTTTGCAGTCAATATTGCAAAATTTTGACACTTGTCTTAGTATTAGCCTAATTCTTTTTTCTTAGATTTATTTGAAGCATAAGTAAAGCACTATAAGTGGAAGTCTATAAATGCTAGAATTATAAGTAAACTGTATAACATAATTGTGTTACTTGTAGTTTTGAGGAACACAGACTAAAAGCAAATGATATGATGTTTTTATTGTTATCAGCGCAGATAAAATTACAATAAAATTGTTTTTATTCAATTATCATTGTTCACTGCGTTTTATTTGCCACTGTATCTTGTTATTTCAAAGTCAATCTGCGTCTATATTTTAGTCCTCCGATGGGACAGCAGTAAATCTATGGACTTAAACGCTAAAATGTGGGCTTCTATTCCCCGCGTTGGATACAACAGATAGCCGAATGTGGCTTTACTCTATACCAAATAAACTGTATTCTTAAAAGTTAAAAATGGACATATAATATTTAATTAAAGTTCATATTGTCTAAAGCAAAGCATCAATAATTGGTCATTTAACCAAATAATGATCTAAGTAACTGGCAAAATGTAACACACAAAAAAATTTCCGCCATGCGAAGCGACACGCACAAAATAATATGATTGACGTGCCATCTATTGGAGTAAATAGTTAACATTAAAACAAAACGTATAAAGCTCTAACATATAAATAAAACATCTAAATATCATTTTAGGCGACTGCAGAAAATCATGAGAAAGAACTAAACGCCTTACATGAGTCACTGGTATAATAAGTACAGACCAGTGAACTATATCTATGAAAGTTTTACTCATATTTAAATCAAATCGTATTGTAAAAATGAAGAAACCTGAAAATCTAATGACCTTTTCAAAACTTTTCATATTTTCCTATAGCAATCCGCAGGACTTAAGATTTTCCAAGAACCTTCTAGTTCCCCAAACCTATGTTAAGTTTCTTTTTTCCCTTAATTATTTAATGTATCTTTGCATATATTTAAAACATTTTAAAATCCCGTGTTAATCGTGCTCTATATTAAAATCGTGATCGTATGGTAGGATTCGATCTGAGATGTTAGTAACTAGTTGTGGTTTACTAAAGCATTGTGGAAAGATGGAGAAATGCACTGATATAATATGGCACGTTTACCTATTGAAAACTAAAATATATTGACTTCAGAAGAGATAATTTTAAAAAATACAGATTGATATAGATTAATTAATTAATTACCCTTCACGCACTTTTCATGTGGTATACCATAATAGGAAACAGGAAGTGTGTTTCTGTGTGCAAAATGATCTTTCCGTCATGTTTTTTTAACACGTCCCCCAGGATCCAACTGGTGTCTTTACACTATAATTAGTTCAATATTAAAAGTAAGTTTAATCCGGAAACTCCAAAAGAGGGTGGTTTGGGCGTGTCTTTTCGAGGAAACTTCGAGACAAGTTTTCGTTTTTTAATTGATCATTTTTTAAGTGAAATACAGCATCCTCAAGTCTCCATACTAGCTAGTACTAAGGTCCACCTGCTGGGAGTAAATACAGTATATATCAATAAAACCACATCCTCAGCATCATTAATTAAGCAATTGCCAACCTTTTATGCTTCTTCCATCACCTTTTTATGTTTAGCTTTCAGTTTAGATACGAACGATTTCACCTGCGATTGAGTAGGGAAGGTCGAAGTATCACGATAGTCAGCAGTAGGATGAGCAGACAGGAACAATTTGAAAGCAGCTACAGGCAAATAATATGATACTCGACTTTTCGCAGCCCCAACGCTAAAAGATTGCGGGAAATGCCTTCTTTTTTAACCAGTAAAAATGTCAAAAAATTTCAGTTCAAATTAAGAAATACCGGATTGGGTAGTTTTTTGTTGTTGTTGTTTTGTTTGTTTTTTTTTCAACAAAAATTTCCCCCACTGGCTCGTTAGGTGTCTGCTTGAGATACTGCTATGGAAAGTGCAGATATTTAAGTTTTTTTGGGGCTCATAATCAGTTAGATGTGTCATAAATATCTGTTAACAATTCTTCTTTCTATTTTTTATTAATTGGTATTATTCACGCAGCTCATAAGAAAACTTCAATCTTAAAAATTACTTTAAAACTCCACTAGATTTTTACTTTTACTGTTGACAGATGTCACTTTTTTGTGGGGAAGAGAGCCGTCCATCATTGCGTATTGCTTTATAACCTACTTAATACAGTCCGTGTCATGCTGTGTGGGATGCTACTGACCATTTTCTCATTCCTCCGACTCTTAGAATTAAATTGGATTAAACAGTTACTGACCTTTTTCTCTGACCTCGAATTCTGAGATCCACCATCTGGAAAGAATAGTTTAGTTTTCATAAAGCACGACTATTCATATAGATATGTCATAAAATAAAACCTCTGTTTACTCCCAAGGGGAAATATTGGTAACATGAACGTACGCATACACTTCAGTGAGTTTCTAGGCTTCTTGATGTTTCTAGTGGTGTCGTCACTATTGCAATGTGTTACGCACTCTACTGCTAAAGATAACTGTGATACTGCCGCGAAACAGAATATCCCGAAATAAAATAAAACAGCGATTTATATATATTCTGTTTTATCGACGCAGTTTCCAGTGAGATGAATTTTAGGGTTTTTATTTTTTTTCTGTGGTGTATGTTAGTATATTTCTTGCAGATTTTTACCTCTGTATCGCAGAACACGGCTGTCACATTCTAGGGTTTGTACACACGAAGATAATACTTGATTTCTTGCAACAAACGAAACGAAACGACAGTATTTTGATACTTTGTTTCTTTAATGAGATTAACGAAAACGGTTTGGCTAAGTTCTTTGATATTATGATTTGAAAAAATCTAACTTACTTTTACTAACAACGACAAAAGATGAAAGTGTAAAAGTAGTAACGAAGTATCTCTCACAAAACAACGAATTTCTTCCCACATATTTTTATCTGAGAATTGTAGAATAATATTTGGATAAATAAGCTCGAAATTATTAAATAAGCAAATAAATTTCGGTTAAATGCTGCTAACTGGTGTTCTCCCCTTTGGTCATGGCGCAGATAGTCTCGTTGCTTTGCGCCATAAAATACCAACCAACCAACCTTTTGATCAAAAGTTCTAAATCATGGATATCTATGCTTGAATATTAAGAGTCTCTGATCTGACTGTTTAACCCATGTGTCATATAAGGTACTGTTTAGGTTGAAAACATCAGTATTATGATGAATGAACTGGTTAAAACAGGAGGGAATCCTCAATAGCTGCGGTTGTAATTAGTTCTCAAATCGGTCAAAAGATGGAGCTATGAACTAAAAGTTTTTACTTGAAAAAAAAAACTCGGAGCCATTCTATCAGCAGCTATGCTGCGGCTAAAAAATTAGATGATAAAACTGTGCATTAAAACTAAGATAATAATAATAATAAAATACAGCAAAAATGAGCTGGAAAGAAAAACAAACGTAAAGTACTGTTACATATTAAAACGCTTCTCATGAACATCGCTTCATCGCGGTAATTATTTACTGCATGAAAAGTAAATATCCAGTTTTTATTTCTTTCTCAGCTTGCAATACTTATTCTATACATCAGATTTCTAGAACCGATCTTAAGTTTTCTAAGTGTTTTGCTTTTAACGTAATATATTTGACCATTTCTTAACATCGTTATTTACTAAGCTAATAAATGTTAAATTCATTTTACTTAAAGAAAAGGAATCTCGTCATCTGCGATTACTTTATTAAAACAGATTGTGTCTGGTTTTCCAGCAAGACGTTAACTGTAGACTTTAGAATTCTCACCGCCAGGTGGAAACAAATACCCTAATAATAATGTTTTGCAGAAGACCACCAACGTATCAGACAAGTTGCTTGATTAGCGAACCTATGAACACGTAGGCGGCGCAAGAGAATATATATATATCACTTTCTAACCATGCGAAGCCTCTTATCATAATTTACGGTTAGTGAAGAAGTGTTTGAAAATTGTTACGTATGTGACTGATGGAAGTTAACCATTGGCCAAAAACAAAGAAAAGGCTTTTCGTGATCAATCAATGTCAAAACAGTCTTGAAGTGTTGCCTTTATAGTTTTAGTTTCTACGCATAGCGTTAACGTTGCTCTACGTACAAAAAGCTGAATTATGCAGATGGTCCCAAGTTAGGATACAAAACTGGTAGGTAATGAAAATAAAAGTTAAAACAGAAAAAAAAGCTTAGTAATATAGAGAATTATATAAGAAACTGTAATGTAAAGACTTTTGGGAAATGGTCTGAAAGTGGTGAGTAAAAAAAAAGTGGTAATACTTTGTATAAAAGGAATGAAATGAGAGAAGAAAAAAAGTTTGTTTGTTCTTAAGCACACGACTGTACAATGAGCTTTCTGTGCTGTGCCCACCCTAGGGATCAAATCACAAATTTTAGCGCTATAAGCCCTTAAGATTACCTCTATTCCACCGAGAATGGAGAGCTTAAAAAAATAAAAGCAAGAGACTAATAGAAAGATAAGCAAAAAAAAAAAAAACATATGCTTGAAAACATTTCTCGAATTACAAATATTTTTTATTTTAAGTGGTGCACTTACAGAGCCGGCAGATGGCACCACATTATGATAAATGGATGGGTTTATCGTGGATAGTTGAATAGAGAAAATGCTATGGTTAAGTTGTATTATATTTTCTTTATTAAAATCACTGGCGGCGCCAGAATGCAGAGCCAGCCTAAGTCTCCCTTCCCCATTGCCAAAAGTTAAGGCTGCATCTGGAGCCTCTCTATGTAATCTTTTGCTACTTAAAGCAGTTCCTTTGATCCCCGACTGCACTAGATTACGCCTTTCCCTTCTGAAAATACTGGACCCACCATTGTTAAAATTAATGAACTTAGTGCAATATAACTAAACTTGGAATCACTAGATGACATTTTTGAATCATTAGCTGAATTCAGTTTGATTGGATTTAAGAAAATTTGAAATGAGTAGCTAAAATACTTGAACAATACAACAATACTAGTCTACAAAGTAACTCAGTCAGTATTTTTTCCTACTGTTAAACAATACTAGTCTACAAGGTAATTCAGTCAGTATTTTTTCCTACTGTTAAACAATACTAGTCTACAAGGTAACTCGATCATTATGTCCTACTGTTGAACAATACTAGTCTACAAGGTAACTCAGTCAGTATTTTTTCCTACTGTTAAACAATACTAGTCTACAAGGTAATTCAATCAGTATTTTTTCCTACTGTTAAACAATACTAGTCTACAAGGTAATTCAGTCAGTATTTTTTCCTACTGTTAAACAATACTAGTCTACAAGGTAACTCAATCATTATGTCCTACTTTTGAACAGTACTAGTCTACAAAGTAACTCAGTCAGTATTTTTTCCAACTGTTAAACAATACCAATCTACATGGTAACTCATTATGTCCTACTGTTAAACAATACCAGTCTACAAGGTAACTCGATCATTATGTCCTACTGTTGAACAATAGTAGTCTACAAGGTAACTCAGTCAGTATTTTTTCCTACTGTTAAACAATACCAATCTACATGGTAACTCAATCATTATGTCCTACTGTTGAACAATACTAGTCTACAAGGTAACTCGATCATTATGTCCTACTGTTGAACAATACTAGTCTACAAGGTAACTCAGTCATTATGTCCTGCTGTTGAACAATACTAGTCTACAAGGTAACTCAGTCAGTATTTTTTCCTACTGTTAAACAATACCAATCTACATGGTAATTCAATCATTATGTCCTACTGTTAAACAATACTAGTCTACAAGGTAACTCGATTATTATGTCCTACTGTTGGACAATACTAGTCTACAAAGTAACTAAATCAGTATGTCCTACTGTTAAATTACTAACTTAGTGATTTTCACTCTTGAACGACACCATTCTACAAAGTGATTCAGCGTGTCCTGCTGTTGGAAAGTGCCAATTTACAAGGTGACTCAATGTGTCCTACTATTGGACAAAACCAGTGCAAAAAGTAACTCAATTTGCCCCACTATTAAATAATACATACTTACAAGGTGACTCAGTCAGTATTTGTTCCTACTGTTAAACAATACCAATCTACATGGTAACTCATTATGTCCTACTGTTAAACAATACTAGTCTACAAGGTAACTCGATCATTATGTCCTACTGTTGAACAATACTAGTCTACAAGGTAACTCAGTCAGTATTTTTTCCTACTGTTAAACAATAGCAATCTACATGGTAACTCAATCATTATGTCCTTCTGTTGAACAATACTAGTCTACAAGGTAACTCGATCATTATGTCCTACTGTTAAACAATACCAGTCTACAAGGTAACTCAGTCATTATGTCCTGCTGTTGAACAATACTAGTCTACAAGGTAACTCAGTCAGTATTTTTTCCTACTGTTAAACAATACCAATCTACATGGTAATTCAATCATTATGTCCTACTGTTAAACAATACTAGTCTACAAGGTAACTCGATTATTATGTCCTACTGTTGGACAATACAAGTCTACAAAGTAACTAAATCAGTATGTCCTACTGTTAAATTACTAACTTAGTGATTTTCACTCTTGAACGACACCATTCTACAAAGTGATTCAGCGTGTCCTGATATTGAAAAGTGCCAATTTACAAGGTGACTCAATGTGTCCTACTATTTGACAAAACCAGTGCAAAAAGTAACTCAATTTGTCCCACTATTAAATAATACATACTTACAAGGTGACTCAGTGTACCCTATTTCTGTTATTCAGTATGCACCATTATCGGACCACCCCACTTTACAATACGAAAGGGCAAACATGTCCTGTGCTCAGAATGTGAATCTAAAGGTTCAAGGTTCGTGGCCCGTTGCAACTAAAACATACTCCACAGGTTTAACTTGTGGATGCGCTATGAAAGCGACGACAAAGTCCAATTATTCGATTAGGCAATAGTAGCCCAAGAGTTGGCGTTGGGTGCTGTTCACTAGCTGCCATCCCTGTTATCTGTTATTTCATAATTAAGGACGGCTATTCGCAAATAGCCATGTGTGTAGCCTAACGCGAGAACTTTGAAACAAAATAAAATAATGCAGTAGATAATAGTCTGACTTTCTTGACACGTGAAAGTTATTTTGTTTACAAAACATAAAGACTTACCCAGGTATAAAGTAAAACTTGTTTATATGTAATCTCAATAATAACGTCGAATGGACAATTAACACTTGAATGTCTGACTTTCCAAAGATTATACAACTTGAAAGCAGTGCTCGAAAAACAAAATAATAGCAAACTCACTATTATAACAATGGAAAAGTTTTTCTGTTTGTAATAAGTTATTTCTTGGAGGTTGTGTACGTCAAATATATATATTTAATTTTGCAGACGGCTCATATTTCATTGAGGCAAACCAATGTTATAAAACGAAGTGGCACTGTTGTTCTATCTACAGTAACATAAAACCTGAACACATTGCTTTATTAGTTTAATAAATTCACAGCTGGGTTGACTCGGTTGAACTAAGGCTTCATTCAGTTCGTAGATAAGCAGACTGTTTCTTTCGCTACTTTTCGTTGAGATCTTTAAATCATTTTAATGGACGACTTCACATTCAAGTGTGTTCCAATGAAATTACCTCTCTTGGTTTTCGGCTTGGTACTGACAGAAAGTAAACCCATGAAAGTAAATTTAGTACGACATACTTGATCTTAGAAGTTGCCAATGCATATTGCTATATCTGTAGCAATGATACGTTTGCCTGTTAAGGATTATTGGATTTATGGCCGAAAACGTTGCTAATAGCAAAGATAGCCAAATAAAACCTAAGTGTAAATTCAACAACTAAAAATCTTATTTCTATTTATTCTTAGACAGTTTGTGTCTATACGTGTAGATATGTAGTAAATATATAGTATGTGTGTGTTTGATATATACAACAGTGTTCACATTTATTAGAACACCCCATAACTTCTTTAGTTTTGATTTGTTGTGCCTATGAAATAAAAGTATTGTACTTTAAAATGTCCAAAAAACATCAAAATAGCCACATTATTGATTTCCTCAGTCTATCTGTGACTTTAACGTTCTGACATTAAATTACATTTTTAAGGGAAAAGCAATACATAGTTACAAATGGTTAATTACAGTAGATTTTTAAAATTTATTCGAAATGTCTAATCTAAATATAACGTGGTGCAATATTTCCATGTATAATTACCTGACATTTTCACTCAAGTACGATAGGTGTATAGGGAATATCGTTTTTTGTTTTTGTTTTTTTTAAACACACCGCCCAGTGCAGCTAATATAGTGTGGTGTTGATATTAAAATGTCAAAACAATAAGAATTAGCCCTTCCACAGACTCAGAGTCAAATCTTTGTATGATAATGGTTGGAGTTTAGAAAAAACTGCAAAAGGCTTCGTATGTTCACCAAGTATTGTAAAGTACACATTGAACAAATACAAGGAGACTGCGTTCTATATCATAAAACAAGGCAGGTAATAGAGACTAAGTTCACTGAAAGAGATGTTAGACAACCACAAAAAAAATCAATTCATTGAAACACCGGAAGAAAATTGCGTTAAACCTTTCTGATAATATTAACAAGTCATGCACAGCTAAAGTTTCGAAAGTACAAAAAGTCTCAAAAACTCCGCAAAAATATGGATTTGGGAGAAGAGTGGCAGCAAGACAGCCTTTACTGTGCAAAGAAAAGCAAAGAAAGATATTAGCTGTTGTGAAAGAATATATATCTCGCTCTTTGATATATACAACAGTGTTCACATTTATTAAAACATCCCATAACTTCTTTAGTTTTGATTTGTTGTGCCTATGAAATAAAAGTATTGTACTTTAAAATGTCCAAAAAAACATCAAAATAGCCTATATACTGCTAGAAACCGGGTTTCGATACCCGTGGTGGGCAGAGCACAGATAGCCCTTTGTGTAGCTTTGTGCTTAATAACAAACAACAACAACAACTCTTTGGAACAATGGCACTATAACATATATCCTGCTCTTTGGAACAATGGTACTATAACATATATCTCGCTCTTTGGAACAATGGTACTATAACATATATCTTGTTCTTTGAAACAATGGTACTAGAACATATACCTTGTTCTTTGAAACAATGGTACTAGAACATATATCTTGATCTTTGGAACAATGGTACTAGAACATATATCTTGCTCTTTGGAACAATGGTATTAGAACATGTATCTTGTTCTCTGAAACAATGGCACTAGAACATATATCTTGATCTTTGGTACAATGGTACTAGAACATATATCTTGCTCTTTAGAATAATGGTACTAGAACATATATCTTGATCTTTGGAACAATGGTACTAGAACATATATCTTGCTCTTTGGAACAATGGTATTAGAACATATATCTTGTTCTTTGAAACAATGGTACTAGAACATATACCTCGTTCTTTGGTACAACGGTACTAGAACATATATCTTGCTCTTTAGAACAATGGTACTAGAACATATATCTTGATCTTTGGAACAATGGTACTATAACATATACCTTGTTCTTTGAAACAATGGTACTAGAACATATACCTCGTTCTTTGAAACCATGGTACTAGAACATATACCTCGTTCTTTGAAACAATGGTACTAGAACATATACCTTGTTCTTTGGAACAATGGTACTAGAACATATATCTTGCTCTTTGGAACAATGGTACTATAACATATATCTTGTTCTTTGGAACGATGGAACTAGATGCTTTGGAAACACTAGTCTGAATTTGGGCTGTTTGACTCCAAATCTTCGCCGTCAATGAGAGGCTGTTGAGGAAGTGTCTTGTCACCGCTAAAATTCAAGTATACAGGAGGCTTTGCCATTGCTTGGGGCGCAATATACATGTATATGTAAACGCTATTGACTATCTTCACGAACCTGATGGAATCGTGGATGAGCTAAATACCATAGTATATTAGTCCATCATACTACACCTTCTGGAAAGGAGTTAATTGGAAAGAATTCCATATTTCAAGAAGATAATGACTCAAACACATTTCCAAGAAATTTCGATCTTATTTGGCAAAAAGAGAAAGCTTGGACCAAACTAGGAATTTTGTAGACTCCATGAGACCTAGTCACCCTTAGACCAAATCAGAGATTTTATTAACTCCATGTTTCACAAAAGTATCAATTATACTAAAGAAAGCCTCTGGATGCAGCTTTAAGAAAAATGAAATCAAATTACACCAGAGACTTTGAAAAAAAATATACAAACACAAAGCTACAAAGATGCCAAGCTGTTATTGATGTCAAAGGTGGCAACACTAAATATTATCGTTAAAGAAACTAATTCCATTATTAATTTGGTGATAGTTTGTTGTAAGATTAATTTGCAATAAAACCAGGTTAATTTTTGTAGCAAATCAACAACTATTTTCTGTGAAGTACTCGTAGAATGAGAATTTCTAGACTTGCACACTACTGTATGTATATATATATATGTACAAAGTGCAATACATGTTAGGTGTATAGGCACTGTAATATACGATTTAAAAGTCTTAAGGATTAAGTCAGTGATTTGGTAAACTGTTTCAGTTGAACAGTTAACTACACAATGTGTGATTGTGAAAGATATTATTCAAGGAACATTAAATTGTGAAAATATTCCGTACTTACAGAAAGTAACTATGGAAATTCTTTAGTCTTGTAATATTGGTTTAACGTACATGAACACACATAATTTGAAACTTTTCACCTGCATAAGAAATGAATTCCTGGGTGAATCTAGAAAATTTTGATCACGTCTCCACGATTAAGCCCACAACTCAATTCTTAACTGTTAACGTACCACTTGACTAGCTACCAAAAAGATCACTCGGGTTGATCTTACTGGTAAGGGGCAAAGTGCGTCAAGGAAATAAGCCTCAACAACACAAGCCTGGAATTTAGAGGTCCCCCAACCTTGATACCCGGAAATGGCAGCCTGAAAATAACGTGCATGGCTAGAATCAAACCAATTCTCAACGACTACCTTGCCAAAAATATCTAGAACCAGACTGATATGTATCGAGCGTGGGTGTGCTGATTCACTAGTGAAACAGACGGGGAAGAAACCGAAATTTCTTGTAAAGGATTATTATGTGAAGAAATTGTGAGTGGAATGAGATCTTTCACGTTTTTTGATTTTTACCTCCTCCTTATTCAAGAACAAATAAAGTAAACGTTTCATCTTTTGAAGTTTTAGTTAACTGTGTATGTACTCGTTGGAAGGGTGGGTCAAGAAAAATGAATAAGAAAACCATTTTCAGGCTTTATCGCTCTTTCTAGAATCATATTAATGTCTGGGGTTTTCTTCAGAAATTGAAATTAAAGGGGATGCTTGGATTTTCAGGGGGAGTTAAGACCGTGAGGGCGAAGGCGGGCTTTAAAGCACCATAGTAAAAACTGAAAAATGTTTCACAACCCTTTTATCAGGTAAATAGCTTCCTCAATTTTCTGATAGAAAACTATTGTGTATCGAAGAAAATTGTAAAGTGTCAAATTATATTATACAAGTTAATTTCCAACCAACAATTAAACAGAAATTTTTTCAACTAGAAAAAAAAATTAAACAATTAAATCTAGTTGAAAAACGACTAAATTAACAACACTGTATGTGACTAGTTGACCACTAGTTAGGGTGAGAGGAACATTTATGGGGGAGGGGAATAAAGGGGTATTTCTGTTTCTGTTCATGTCTCAGGTTGAAAACGTTTCATGCTTTGTTACTTCGTATCTTTATGTTGTTTACAAATTAAATGTTTTTATTTTTAATCACAACGAACTTGGCTGTTAGTTCTCAGGGTTTACACAACGTGAAGTACCAGCAATACAGTAGTTGTCGTGGTTAGTAGTCTATACAGTTACCTAAGTTTAATTAATGATTATATTTTTAATCCCAACAAACTTGGTTGTTAGTTCTCCCGCGATAAATATGTTTCTTTGTTTGAAGTTAAGCACAAAGCTACACAATGATCTATCTGTGCCCTGTTCACCACGGGTATCGAAACCCGGTTTCTAGCTTAGTAAGTCTGCAGACATACCGCTGTGCCACTTGGGGGGGGGGGGGATAAAGTGTCGTTGTCATGGTGAGTACCCTATACAATCACCTAAATCTAATTAATTATTTTATGTTTCATAAGTCACAATTCTACTATCGTTTTCAAAAATAACGAGCAAATTAAAATAATACAAAAACAGTAATATATCTGAATCTTTGAATTCAAGTAAGGAACAGCAAGTTATAAGTTTATTATATTAAAAAAATCGAGACTAAAATGTAAAGTTATAGGTTGTTCGATTTCGCCCTCTACGGTCACTCACTATAAGTTTCCGTATCATTTCGCCCACGTTAACTAGAACTTGCTCTAATATGAGTATAAACAAACACGTGCTTACCATCAATATCCATGTTCATGTATTACATACACCACATCCGTTCGCAATTGGTACAAAGTAAGTATTTCTTATACTCCTAACAATAGCCAAACTTAACGTTATTCATGCGTGTAAGAAAAACAGACGACTTCAAAGCATTGTCTGTATTTCGTCGCCCTTTTTTCTTCTGTAATGTCGTTAAGATAATAGCTCCACTTTTTAACATTATTTCCCTTTTTTTCCCCTAAATTATTAATTCATCATCTTACTCCCATTCAAATCTCTCTCTTTCTGTCACTACTTTTAATCTGTCTTGATTGATTTTCTTACTTACAATACTAGTCCTCTTGTACACAGTTGCCTATCTCAATTAATCCAAAGATCTATTTCAAGCCGTGTCTAAATGTATCAATTTAGTTGCTTTTTTTTTAAGATTCCATGAGCTCGTGTTCACTTTTATTTATACGTATTTTCCTCGAGTATCAGTTACTCAGTCTGCATTTATTTCGCTTTCTGACTGTCTAATTACACTGGACAACAAATAATTTGCTACTGGAGAAAACTCGAGGGATTCTGGGTAAGTTGATGGTGCTGATTTCAAGAATGAAGCCAGAATTTGTCCATCATCTCTAGTTTTTGAGATATTGTAACATGTCAATATTTTGAGCCAAAATCATCTAACTGACTCTTATTTTTGCATGACTAATGTCTCTGGATATTCAGGCAAAACTAAACAATGCATTAAATTTCTATATATTGTATCTGCAATAAAACCAGTTCCTAATGGGGATGGTCTTCCAGTGCCACATCCACCAGCGAATTGGGAAACAGGAGAGTTATTCTGTAAAGAAGACAATGAATCATCTTGATCTAGTAATTCTATTCTCAACTTAAACTGCCTCATCTGATCACAAAGGAAGAGCTAAATGATCTGATTCGTGACTTGTCTCTATCAAAGCAGCATGGGGAATTTCTAGGCTCCGTTTACAGCAATGGAATTTATTAGCTCCAGGAACAAGAGTTTCAATTTACCGAAGTTGCCATTAAAGTTTTGCTTCTCACTACAGCATGCAAGATACTTTTTGTTTCTGTACAAATATTGATGCACTGATGGAAGAATTGGGTACTGAACATTATTCTCAAGAACGGAAACTTTGTATCCACTCATCTAAAGTTAGTCTGATAGCTGTACTTTTGCACAATGGGATCACTAAGTCATCGATTCCTGTTACTTATGCTGTGAACATGAAAGAAACGTATCAAAGTACGCAAGTTATACTTGAGGCTATGAAATATGATCACCATAGATGAAACATATGTGGTGATCTAAAAGTTACTGCACTCCTGCTAGGCCTGCAGAGTGTGTATATCAAACATTATTGCTTTTTGTGTCTCTGAGACAGCCAATATTATAAAAATCATTTAAGAAAGAAGTTTTGTTTGTTTGTTTGTTTTCGATTTCGCGCAAAGCTACATGAGGGCTATCTGCGCTACCCGTCCCTAATTTAGCAGTGTAAGACAAGAGGGAAGGAAGCTATTCATCACCACCCACCGTCAACTCTTGATTTACTCTTTTACCAACGAATAGTGGGATTGACCGTCACATTATAACGCCCCCACGGCTGAAAGGGCAAGCATGTTTGGTGGGATTGACCGTCACATTATAACACCCCCACGGCTGAAAGGGCGAGCATGTTTGGTGTGACGGGAATTCGACCCGCGACCCACAGATTGCGAAGAATAAAGGAATGGCCACTGAGAAAGAATTACATACCAAGGAAACAGAATATCAAGTATCAACCTTTAGTGAATCCTCAAAATGTGTTTCTGCCCTCACTTCGTATTAAACTGGGACTCATGAAGAATTTTGTAAAAGGAATAAACAAAGATGGTAATGGTTTCAGATATCTGTCTGCCAAGATTCCAAACATCAGTGAAGCAAAAATTAAAGGAGGTATTTTTGTTGAGCCACAGATTCGGGAAGTGCTGAAGGATGATGATTTTGAAACAGTACTCAATCAAAGAGAACTTGCTGTCTGGAAATCATTCAAACTGGTTGTCAAAAAATTCTTAGGAAATCACAGAGATGAAACTATGATGCGATAATTGATGATGTGCTTGAGAACTACGGGAAAATGATGTCTAGGATGTCACTAAAGATGCACTCCTTGCACTCCCATTTAGATTTATATCCAAATGATCTAGGTGGAGTAAGATATTTCTACAATGTAACAGCGATATCAAGAACGGTGGACTCCTTCGATGATGGGAGATCATGTTGGTTCTTACAGCGTGAAACTGAGAACAGATTATGTTGGTTCTTACAGCGTGAAACTGAGAACATACATAAAAGACGCAACAAGTGAAGCGGGTATTTTGTAACAAAAAATAAATAATATTACCATGCTGAGTTTTGAACATAACCTGAATGTATTTTCAATATATATTATTATTATACTCATTGCTTTATTAAACTAGTATTACTATTATGCATTGTTTTTGTACATTTTTCAATGAATAAAGTTATCAATGAAAAAGTTATTTGCAAGACATTTAATAATATTTCTAATTAATCTATCATAACTAGAAAACTAGAGGTGATCAATAATTTTCAACATGATTTTTAGAATCAGCATCATCAGATTACTCAGAAACAGTTGCGTTTTGTTGTTGTTTCCCCCTTGTTATCTATTGATTATGCAGGATGCAGGATTAAAGTAATAAAAAGTGAAGAAGCACCTCAACTAATTTTGATGTTTTTACTTTTTCTGATCCATCACACCTAGTGAATGAACCTGATTTTTTAGACATACACTCCATTTAGACTCTGACTAGAGAAGACCTACGTGACTTCCTTTTTACATTAAATGTATTAGAGGGTGTCCAAAAATAATATGAGCAAATTTAAGCACATGAACAATTCTTTTAACGTAATTTTAAAACAAACTTTATAAAGTTTGTGATTGCTCTTCCTTTTCACTGAGGCCTGGCATGGCCTGGTGGTTAAGGCCCTCGATTTGCAATCTGCGGGTCGCGGGTTCGAATCTCCATCCCACCAAACATGCTCGTCCTCTCAGGCGTGGGAGTGTTATAATGAGTTGGCAGTGAGTGATGTCAACTAGCTGCCTTCCATCTGGCCTATCACTACTAAATTAGGGACCGCTAGTGCAAATAAACCTCGAGCAGCTTGGCACGAAATTAAAAACAAAACAAACCTTCTTGTTGAAATATTTAAGTTTTCATTCCTATTCATTCAGATAACTTGAGCAAAGTTAGATTGGAAGATTTAGTTTATTCACTGAAATATCTTCCTTTCCCTGTTTACTCCTTGTGCTTTTGTTTAATTTAAGGCAATGAATGTAGCAATAACTACCTTCTGTGTTGCCTATTTATTGTTAGATCTAGAGATTTGGGAAATTTATCTCATCAGAATATAAGTATATGTCTGTCAGCACAAGCACTTTTGAACATGAAATGAAAAAAAAACAGCCTAAGTAAGCTGTATCAAGAGAGATTTTACTAATATTTTACTGTCATACATCTACAATTCTACCTAGAAGTGCTTAAATAATCTCACTCACGAGGCTGGTAATCAGATGTTAAAGTCTTTATTATTACAATAACATCCACTAGGCTACGTATGAAAGAAGAGGATTTAACTTATTCGTTGTGCCAACTGGAAGCGTTTGTTTCAAAATGTCTCAGACTGGTATAAATTAAATCAGTTCATTCTTCTCTCGTCGTTATAAGGCTCATTTTACAATATGATGTTTTTATTAAACAGACGTTCCTGCTGGTTTTATCATGTTTTTACGGCGAGTGTTTTAATGACCCAAATACCTTTTAGAAGAATGAGACGAAAATGTTCATAGATAAAGTGCATTTACACGACTTTCAATTAATGGTGTTACTTTAAGTTTTTGTTAGTTACCTATTATAAATACGAAGGTGTGAAGTTTTTTCAGAATTTCGCGCAAAGCTACGCAAGGGCTATTTGCACACAGCTCTCTTTAATTTTGAACTGATAGACTAGAAGGTAGCCAACTAGTTAACAACACCCACCAGCTCGTGAGTTACGGCTCTAAAATGTGGAATAAATTTTTTCGGCAACGATCATGGACCATGAATTCTCAGATGCACATTCTGGGTCTAATTATTCATTAGACTATTCCCAACCCAAATACAATACAGAAATATTTTCTTGTATCCTTTTCTGTGGTCTTTTCTAAATGAATCTTTACAAATCGTAGCATAAACCATCGTAGAAAATGTGCTTACAAAAGGTGATGGCTAATTTTTGACCAAAAAATGTATGTGACCGTGACAAGATTGTTTTTTCATTAAAAAATAGATGAAATTTGAACTTCTGATATGGTCTCACACTTAATCCATCTAATCCCAAGTCGAATATATTATTAATATAATACCTAATCCATCCAATCCTAAGTTGAATATATTATTAATATCATACCTAAGCCATCTAATCCTAAGTTGAATATAATATTAATCTCACACCTAAACCATCTAATCATAAGCCGAGTATATTACTAATCTCACACCTAATCCATCTAATCCTAGGTTGAATATATTATTAATCTCACATCTAACCCTAAGTCGATTATATTATTAACCTCACAACTAATCCTAAGTTAAATATATTATTAATCTCACACCTAGATCATTCAATGCTAAGTCGAACATATTATTAATCTCACACTTAATCCATCTAATCCTAAGTCGAATATATTATTAATCAATCCACAATAGTTTTAACTGCTGCTAACTGTGTGTTATCATTGTATATTTATATCTAATTAAAAACACCTTAGGTGTGAAAAAAAGATGCGACTTACAGGAATGAAATCAAAATTGGCGGCCAAACTGGTAGCTACACTTACAATATTGATAAGAACTTTACAGCAAATATTCATTCATCAGTTAGCCAGGCCGCGTTTTTTGTTCAACTTGGGACACGTTGGTGGGTAAAACAAAATACGCGGCCTAGCTAATTGGTGTATAAATATTTATTGTAAAATTCTTACCAATGTTATAAATGTAGCTACCATTTTGGTTTCATTTCTTTACGTCGGAGACTCAATCTTTTTTTTTTTGGTCGCTCCTTTTTTTCCACACCTAAGGTGTTTTTTTATTAGATATCATGACTCTTCGTCAATACACACCAATAAACCACAGCAAGTAAGAAACTGACACTCGATAGTAACCCACATTAGCTTTAGAATCGCAACC
>NW_013666945.1:95595-96735 GCF_000517525.1 Limulus polyphemus
TAACGCCATAGTAGTAGTAACAATTTCTTGACCCCCCCCCCATGCAATCGGTACAGCCGTATGAAGCATCATTATTTATGCTAATTACTTAAGTTAATATTATGTGACGCTAAACGCTCTTTAATTACGATAATTTCATAACAGTTAGTAAATTTGTGCTGAAAAGTTGGCAATGTATAATCAATAATAACCGTCCACCCGTTTGATTCTTTTGAAAACTTGAGCTAGAAACTGTTAATCTAGTTTGCTTGGCCTAACCAATACTTATGTATCTGCATATTCTTTTACCTTTTAGTTGGTTTTTTTTTTGTTTTTTTTGCTGTTCTAAAACAGCCGTCCCTAATTCGAATGACAAAACACTAAAAACGGTCCACTTTTACACTTGGTGAAGCTGTAGGGAAAAGTTAGATCGATAGCGCACGTTATTTTTTTGCATACGCGTGCGCAAAATTTATCGTCAAATTTGAGCGGTTTTTGTTGAATAAATTTGCACATGTGGCTTATACTTATACCAAATGATACTCCTATTTTTAAGTTTAAAACTTCTATCAGTGTGCCAAATTTAAAAACAAATACATAAATGTTAAGTACGTTTTTCTATCAAAAAAATTCGTACTTTTTATATCGTTCATAAAGTTTACTTTATAAAACATATATATATATATAGATTATAAAATAGTACCAACAACAAAAAACTGACGTTTAGCAAGCTGTTTACAGGAACTGATAAAGCTACATCTAAACAGGTATAATCTGATACGTAAATAAATAGCAGTAAAAGTTTCCTTGTTCTATCTGATGAGTGTATGTACAGAGTGGCTCAAAAGTAGGCATACAGTTACATACGGACTTTTTCTTCTGGGTAGTACTCAAGAAAAAGTTGTTCAGTTGGAAATCGCGCAATGTTGACGAAATGAAAGGGTGCATCACAGACGCATTTACAGAACTCGTGTAAGCAAGTTTTGCAGAAGTGTGGCAGGCAGACTTAAGGATTGTGTGAACAGCGAAGGGTTTCAATTTGAACATCTACGGGATTAAATTTCTCATAATATCATGTCATGTGTAAAATGCCGTTAAGTAAATTATCAACTGTATACTTTATTTTTAATTACTTTAAATACATTATCAATTATCAAATAT
>NW_013666945.1:96820-104569 GCF_000517525.1 Limulus polyphemus
TACCTAATTTTGGACTACCCTATATATATATATATATATATAATAATTTACCTGGTAACCACAGGAAAGTTTATAGCCTTAAAACAGCAAATATATATACCCTTCTATATGAAATTAATTAGCGCTTGGTTGAAAGTAGATAAAACATTATTCAATGAATAATCTGAAACTAACGTAGTGCATCCCATCCGGTGAATGACTTCCGTTTTCATCTAACTGTTCATTGGCCAATTTAAGCCTATATGGAAATGTGTTTGGATGAAGCATAAGCAGTTCAAGTAGTGCCAGACGAAAGAGAAGTGAATCTTGCCTGAAGTTATATTTGCCACTAGTAGTTCACCTCTGCGAACTTACAACGCTAGAAACCGGGTTTCGATACCCGTGGTGGGCAGAGCACAGATAGCCCATTGTGTAGCTTTGTGCTTAACTTCAAACAAACAAACCTTGTCGTCTGAAGCACATTCTTACCCAGTGCTATTTTGTTTCAGTGCAAAGCTACACACAGTGGGGTATCTGCGCTCCGTCCATTATGGGGAATAGAACCCCAGATTTTAGCGTTATACTCCACAAACTTACCGCTGACCCATCGGGGAACCTTACTTAGGGAGTCTTTGGAAATACTAGAATGAAACACGGTCACTTATCCAAGTGTCGCGTTTCTCTGCATCATTCGTGATGTAACAAACAAACATGTCTGAGAATTAATTTTAATTTTCTTTTTAAAAAAAAAAGTCTATGATGGGACAGCTGTAAATTTACGGACTTCCAACGCTAAAATCAGGGGTTAGATTCCTCGCGGTGGACACAGCAGACAGCCCGATGTGGCTTTGCTCTAAAACAAACATACAGGTTCTTTAAAACAGAAATTAAAATTCGTATGTTGTGCGGTTTCTAAGCGTATGAATTGTATTTTCCTTCAAGAAGGCACAAAAAAAAAAAAATCAAGATACAAGATCACGTTTATTCAGCTGTGTAAGTGTAATATGGACTCGGGTTGCAACTACCCTTGTGTATAGTATACTTGTTATGTTAAGGACATTTTATTTGTTTTTATTAGCCACGTAATTAGTAGAGATTCAGCTACGGTCACTCACCTTTCTTCGCGGGCAATAGTTTAATACACGAATGTATTGTTGTCTTATACCGCCGGTTGTTGTTCCCTGAACGCCGTAAGCTAGTTTCTGATCACAGCAGCTTAGCGTCATACGAAAGATTTCTTCAGGTTCTAGAATCATGCCCCTGGTCGTATTTGTTTTTTGTTGTTGTTTTTCTTACTTTGAAGTTTATGTTCGTTTACCAGTTCGGAATTTCCTTTGTTATCCATTTTCTTCATTTTCTATTGCGTCGTAATTTAAACTCGTTTAAAGTTTTTTTGTTTTTCTCTTACAAGCAAATCTTTATCTCTTATTCCTCGTTTGCCTATTTTATACATGTAATTATGATAAACATCTCTGTTTTTGTATCCCCATTGCGTGTTTACGAGTTCTATCTCTCATAAGCCAACAATACGATTATTCATAATTTTGCAGCCAAAGCATCAGACATAACCTAGTAGTGAAGCTCCGATTGACTCTACGGTCACAAATCAAGTACCGGTGAATTCCCCCCCCCCCCATTATTATTTGTAGAACAACTAGTATAAAAGCCCGTCAACAATGATGTGAAACCATTGTTGAATGATTAACGAAAATTATATAATTTAACTAAAATGAATTTATCTGTACTTCCAAAATACACCAATCTTAACTTATTTCATCAGTCTCGAAGTAATTCTTTAATCACTACATTTTTAAATAGCACTCTTGAGCCTTTTTACTGTGTTCTAGGTCATGAAGTAGAAAACATAGTGCGGATATTCCGACACAAATTTTCAACTCTTTCGACTATATAAAGGATAAAATATATTTGTTGGTAATAAACGTCTATTTTTCTGTATGTTTTAAGACCAAGTAGTTAACGTATATATAAAATACCAAATATTTTTAAACACTGACTCTATAACGTTAGTAATAGTAGACCTATTTGTAATCTAATTTAATACATAAACGCATCATAAGGCTTAACTGAAACATTACTTGGTAAATTTTATTTTGCTTTTGACTACAACTAAATGTCTTAAAACTTCTGAATTAAACTATTTTGTTGTTATATCATCGAAGTTATCAAAAATAAAGAATAAAAAACAAACCTTTCTTAAAAATCAACATGAATAGTGAGCATTCAACGTAAACACTACAGTTGGCCTAAGAACAATCAGGTGATAATTTTGTTGCTAGGCGACGATGTATATTGTTGAGCATTCCAAAAAAAAGAGGAGTGAAAGCGTTCTCGACAGAGTGACAAAGGTAATAAGCCTATTATAGCTAGTGATAACTATATGGTTATTATCAACAGTACACCTATGTCAGAGAAAGGGATTCTCAGGTTTTACTGAACCATTTTACTTAATTAATACGGAAAGAGCCGTTCAAAACAATAATCCAAATTCAGATTTTTTTGAAATTTTCAAATTGGACCCCCACGTGGAATTTGAGGAAACTCTCGGGATTGACTCTAAGAATTGACATGAAAATTGGCAAGAACATGGTGTGCATATTTTTTGCATAGTTGTTGTTTCCCGTGCATTTTCACAGGTAATTATAAGATCGGCATAAAAGAACACAAAACAGTGTACCTTCTATTAACCATGTCTTTGTACAGGTAAGCCACTTTTAGGGTAATAAATGATCATTTTCACGCCACCTTTTCTTCATAAACTTTGTTTTACAAACTTTTGCTCAAAGCTACACAAAATGCATATAGTCATCCCTAATTTTGAAATGATAGACTAGATGGAAGGCAGCTATTGAACAACATCCACCGCCATTTCTTGTTCTACTCTTAATTGATCAAATAGTGGGATTTAACTATCACTGTTATAGCCATGGCTTAAAACTGTGGACCTCATTTTTAAGGCAATGGGCCACGAATCTTCTCATTTAAATTCTCATGACGCTAACCGTTATTTATAAAAACTAACTTAAGGAAAAATTGGGTTCTTTTAAGTCACATAGTATTTTTAACAACAATATAAATCCACTTTTGTAAATTTGTGAAACAATGAAATTGATACGTGTGGGAAAATATGCAGTTCTCACAAATATTAATTTGAATTACAATCCCATGTCGTGCTACCTGTTTTAATTTCTGATCGTGAAACAGATGACACCTGTCATGAAAGTTCTGAGAGGATTATTTTACAAAAACAACAAAACATTATGAAGCAATGATCCAGTTACAAAATAAGTTCAACGAAGAGAAAAAATCATACATATTAAACTGAACATGACCTTCAGAAGCATATCATAAAATTTGTCATATCAAAACGTGTTTAACGAAATAGCCATCTTCACAGCGGTAGATACGTCTCAACTCGGGCATTCCAACCGAAATCAAGAGAACAAGGAACTATACATTATGACGTAGTATCTCTCTCTCTATATATTATACATATATTTTTTTCCAATTAAATCAACTAAATGAAGGTTTATATCTTCATGCCAAGTGTTTCGGTATTCTTGGCTTTTTCCCCTCGTTAATAACAATTTCATCACTCTGTGCGTGTTTGTGTGTGTATCTGTACGGTATATGTACATTACTGAAAACAATTATGAAAACGGTGAGAAAAGGGAATATAAACGAAAAATACTACCGAAATACCATCTGTTTCTCGTGTGAAAATTAACTGCGCTAGAGTACAATTACGTGCTGATAGTTTATTTACTCTGTAAAATGGTTATCATCCAACCAATCAGAAAATAACACACAAAGCGCATACAAATACAGGCAGTCAGTCACACTATGCCCAGTAGTAGTAGTGTAATGAATTTCAGTCATTTCTTTCAGGATTGAAACACTGCATTGCGATCGTGGAGAAATCGAAGTCTTGGTTGATCATGAATACTCTATACAGAAAATATACGGTAAGACTCCATGCTTCAGTAGGAACTGTATGCAAAACTCTGAAGATGGTAAGTGAAACTAGCACTTTTAGTAATGGAGGTTGTCAAGGTAAGAAAACTAAACTCTTCAAGATAGACGACGATCTAGTACAAATCTCGGTAACGCCTTGAAAATACAGGTGTAAGTATTACCTCGAGAACAGTAGGTGTCTCAATAAACAAGTAGCTGCTTTAAAACCGTTTCTGAGAAGAGGTAACCAAAACAAAACAAAAAATCGAAATAGATATCTGACTATAAACAGTGGAATGAGCAAAGCTGGAGGAGACATGTTCCCCTTAAGGAGTATCCAAATACGAAATATCTGTCTACAATCAACAATAGTTTGTTCAACGGCAAAGAAAATAATTGTATCACAGTCAATGTACAACATCTAGAGTGAAGAAAGTTGGAGGATCATTACAAACTTGGCTACATCTCAGCCAACGGTGTCTGTGATATAAACAAAACTGATGGCACTCTAACTGCTGACAGGTACACTCAGATTCTGATTTTTCGTGTCATTCATTCCCCCCAGGAACACAACTCATCAGACCGGGATTCATCTTCCGTCAGGAAAATAATCCCAAGCAGGCAGAAAATTTGGTTTAACAAATATGAGACAATACACAGGCCGATGAAACACTCACAACCATGGCCTGGTCTGCAAAAAAGCCCCGATATGAACATTTTTAAAGCTATATGGGTTTATGTAAAAACCGAGAAGGTCAAGAGGCGACCAAACAACTTGACTGAATCGATAGAGTACCACAGGACACTTAGGACAATATTCCACAATCATGAATGGATAAACTGCGTGTAGTGTGAAATCAGGGTATAGTGCTTGTATCAAACAAAGAGCTCACATACAAAATACTTGTGTTGTTCAAACTTATTTACTGTTCTTTTGTAATTTATGTAGCTCAGTTAAGATCCAACAAGTATCTGGTGCAATCTGTTTCTATTATTGTTTCGAAAATCCCAGCTAGTTGATGACAACGAGAATATTTTTAATGAACTCTTTCCAGTAGATGGGGTTAATGATCCTGTTCTGAGCAGAACATTTCAACATCTTGATAGAATGTAGGCCACTTCATATAATGTCCAGTATATTCTTTCACGATGTGGTAATAGGAGTTGCTAAAAGTGCCTTACTAAAGTTACTACTGATGCTGAGGTAACTATTTACCCAATTAAAAGTGCAATCGCTTGGCAAGGGAGAAATCTGGGGTTCGAACTGCCACTTCCATGCCTCCAGATCCTTATCTTGCGATCGCTTCAAAACTGGGTCAAATAGTTTTTTCAGTCCATAAGTTAAGATCAATTAATAAAATGCCAGTGCTTTCGAGTATTTTTTTAGAGAGAGGTGTAATTCAGGTACTGTTCCTAGCCCTTACAAAATACTCACACTCCTAAAGCGTGTGCTGGCCAGATGTCACAAATGTGATCATTTTTGATTAGTAAAGTCGTTGTAAAGATGATTTCCAGCGCCTTTGTTCTAATTCAATAGAGTGTTTGTTTGGGAAGCTCTTAGAGTTCTTCCTGTTGAGAACTTTTAGATTTTACGTTATGAAATCTCATGAAATCAGGTATGGCCTAGCGATTAGTGTGTCCGGACCGTGAATTCGAAGTTTCATGGTTCGCGTCCCATTACAGAAATAACGCACCTCGCACTTTAGGACCATGGATGTGCTATAAGAGTTACAGTAAAATCCCATTACTTGGGATGCTTAGCGCACTCGAACTGCGATCTGTGGGTCGCGGGTTTGAATTTCGTCACCAAACATGTTTGCCCTTTCAGCCGTGAGGGTGTTATAAAATACGGTCAATCCCACTTTTTGTTGTTAAAGTGTAGCCCAAGAGTTGGCGGTGAGTAGTAATAATTAGTTACCGTCACTCTAGTTTATCACTTCTAAATTAGAGACGACTATCGCAGACAGCCTTTAAGTTGCTGTGAGCGAAATTCAGCAAACAAACAAACATATTATTCGGTCAGATAAGAGTGGTGGATACTGTTGACTAACTGCCTCCTCTGTACCCTATAACTTCAAAAATAGGGACAGTTAAGCAAAGAGTCCTTCACGTAGCTTTACAAGAAAATTCTGAAATAAATAAGCAAATAAAGCTCCAGGTTCTGTTGAATAATCTCATGCCCAGTAGATCAAGTGTGACCAAATTCTGTCATATTATACATA
Organism: Limulus polyphemus; assembly: GCF_000517525.1. Taxonomy (NCBI): domain Eukaryota; kingdom Metazoa; phylum Arthropoda; class Merostomata; order Xiphosura; family Limulidae; genus Limulus; species Limulus polyphemus. The sequence goes on from NW_013666945.1 coordinate 102,994, forward strand.
AAAGTATTTTATTCTTTCTCTTTCAAATACACATAGATCGCCATCTTTTAGGTGTTTGAGGATTTATTCTCATTGAGTACCCATGCATATCATTGGTGGATCATAAAGATATATAGAAGTTTTTTTGTTGTTGTTGTTGTTTGTTTGTCTTTTCAGAGATAGTGTTTGTGACACATCCAAGGGGCGAGAAATATTTGTGACAAGAGAAATAGAGAAGTTTCTTGCACAAAGAAAAGTATATTGGTTGCACACGTTTATAGCTGCACATTTCGACAATGAAGCACTCTTCGGCCAATAAAATCCCTTTTTTCCAGTAGAGGTATTTGAGCCACGGTCGCAAGCTTTTACATTCGAATATCTTTGGAAGAAGAAAGGCTAGAAAATCTTTTTGATGGATTGACGTTACTCAGATACTTTATATTTCGGTATATAGAATTCCTATTGACTTACGGCGCTTATCTAACTGTATGAAATCAGTTCAATAACAGCATATTTTGAGACTTACTGTATAGGATAATATACATACAAGTTTACAATAAAGTTAAAATAAGTAACTGACAGTTAGTATGGTACACACAAAAGGTAATGTTTATAATAAAAGTACATGAATGTTTTATATATATATATAATAAATCAATAGTCCTAAAGCTATCAAATACATTAATTGTAAATAGGCGATGTTTTGATCAGCACTATAAAACAATAATGAAGAAACTAATATAAATCAGAAACATTACAAAGAGACTCAAAAAACAAATTTAATTTTTCCATTACCAGTCCTTGTGTCATTATTAAAATTCGTAACGGATAATGTCTGTGGTCATAGCAACCAAACGCGTTGGGGATATTCTATAGCCACAGACATTATCCCATATGAATTTTAATGATGACAACAAGGACTGGTAATGGAAAAATTGAATAAATATATATATATATATATATACAGTATAGTAGAGGTAAGCAGATCCAAATATATGAAAATTTAAAGCAGACACTAAGAACGAATTGTTTACATAAAAATTCTTAAATGAAGAAGTAGGTATATATAACTTTGATACCTGTTAAGAAACCAGAATAATCTTTTAGTACTGACATCAATATCAATATTAATGTAAATATTTCAGTATTTTACACGTTGGAGAATTGTGACTAACAACTCAAAAGATAATAAATTAATTCAATAAACTTGAGATATATAAAGATTTTGTTTGTTTGTTTGTAATTATGCACAAAGCTACACAATGAGCTATCTGTGCTCTGCCCATCACGGGTATCGAAACCCGGTTTCTGGCGTTGTAAGTCCGCAGACATACTGCTGTGCCACTGGGGGGGGGGGCTACATAAAGAAATGTTAACATGTTAATTATTGACTGAGAAAGATACAAAAATGGAACACAAAACTCATGAACTGCCCGTCTTTTGTCAAACTCTATTAGTATTAAAAATCAAAACCTTTTTCACGTTTAAAAATATTTACTATGGGAGAAGGTTTGTTTGTTTTGAATTTCGCGCAAAGCTACACGAAAGCTATCTACGCTAGCCGTCCCGAATTTAGCAGTGTAAGACTAGAGGGAAG
>NW_013666945.1:105256-106361 GCF_000517525.1 Limulus polyphemus
AGCATGTTTGGTGAGACTGGGATTTGAACCCGTAGATTGCGAGTCACTATGCAAGAAGATGTTTTAATTAAGATTGTTTGTAGAATCTGATTAATTATTATGAAACTTATGCTAACTTAAAACCATTTATTTTTCTTTCTTATGTGACAAAAATATAAGGCTATATATATATAACATCATGATTTCTAATATCAGTTGTAAAATAATACATTGGTTTATTGAATGGATACAATTTTTCAACATATTTAAACAATTATTGAATAATCTAATTACAGAACATCCAAACACTAAAATTTTATCAGAAAGACATGAACAAACTTACTAACATGTTGTAGCATAAACTTAATATATGTGCGATTGAAAACGTAGAATAATAATTACTATACAAATTTATCATATAAGTCATCAACTACTGAACAATTTAGCTAATATACTAACACGGGCCTACCGTAATAACTTATTAAGCCTTGAGAACATTGCCATTTTACTGAAATATTGAAAGATTTAATGTTAAAACTAGTTGTAAATTCTTCACTAACTCCTATGAGATCGCTCAAGCCAAAACTAAGCCTACGTGAAGTAAGAAATGATAATCCTTAGCCTAGCCCTGACTAAAGCGTTGGTAATAATAGTTAAGCCTCACTTTACTTTAAAGTTTAATAAACTTAGGCGTAAACTTCTAGTTCTAACGTTGATTCTTTACGACTTGCCCCACCCCAGTGGCTCAGCTGTAAGTATGAAGACTTATAACGCTAAAAAAAGGGGCTTCGATACCCGTAATGGACACAACAGTTAGCCCATTATGTGGCTTTGTGCTTAACAACAAACGAAACGAAGCAAAAAATTGAATATAAATTTAAAAGTTTTAAACGATATTTAACTCAAGAATAATCCCAAATATTTATAGATAACTAGCAGATATACCCGCTATCCGGACAGGTATAATTGCTAGTTCCTGCAGAAGGCTATTGGGCCTACGGCCTTTTCTGAAATTGTCTGACAGTTCTATAACAGTGTACTCATACTTGACATTCAATAATGTTCACCATCCATGAGAAAAAGGATTTTATTAAAATTTTAGTCTGAAAATGAGCTGTCATTACAG
>NW_013666945.1:106449-110228 GCF_000517525.1 Limulus polyphemus
GTTATCAATGAAAGTGCCTTGCTTTTCTGTTGCAACACTCATGTGATTTTCACTAAAGTTTTTTTTATTGTTTTATATTTGAAACTTATCCTTTTTGTTTGTAATTTTTTATTGGTTAAAATTTTTATGGAAATTTCAACTGTTTTATTTATTGCTCAGCTATAAAAAAATACTGCCTAGTTATAAAAATATAACCCAGTTATGATTGGTGATGATCGGTGTGGTAGTTTCCGAGATCCGAGTCTTGGACGTATATATACATCGCAAGCTCCATTATAATAAGATGTTCCATTTCACATTAATCAAAGGCTATTTGTAAACAACGTATAGAATTTGAGAATTAATTCAAATAAATGAAATGAATGTAACACATAAAGATCAAAATATTAAATGACTGGAAGATTAAAAAAGTTGAATTGGCGCTTTAAAACGGGAACTACGATAATACGCATTAGCTCTCTGTATGTATACATCAGTACGTTGTATTTAAGACTACGATTGAGTATAATAGTTTATGACACTAACTTTTCTTTTTAATATATTGTGTTAAATAGGTGAAGCCATTTGTCTGTAAATACTTTTTGACATACGGGTCAGTTTCTAGCTTTGTCTGTTATATGTTCATTATATTTCGTTTTCATCTAACTTTACCTTCTGTACATGTATACACATATTGATGGGAAGGGTTAAATATATACTGGAAATCGTGAGATTTTATGCGATAAAGAACCACAAAAGGGTTTTTGACTTCATGCTTGGTCTATCAAGCGGAACTCTGGGAAATAGACACACTTTCCGCGTTTTATGTCGACTAAATAAACACAATGTTATAGATGAAGTGCTCCATTGGCGCTGTCTCACTCCGTTGGCTGTCTAACAGACTGTTAACCTTGTGTTAACCGTTCAGTTTAGAGAATTAAATTGGAATTTTTGAATCATTTCATGAATTGCTTTATGAAACGTTACGTTACTTTTGGTTTCGACGCTTCCCTGCTAAACACACCAATAACAAAATTAATTTGTACAACATATACACCATGTGGTTTATAACCCTTAGCGATTGAGAGGCTTATAGGTACCTTTTATTTTTTCCAATAAGAACACTAATAAAGTACTGGATATTCCTGGAGTAATTTCTGTATATGTTTTCATTATAATTCTATGGATAGGGAACGAGAAAAATTAATAGATATATAAAAATAAGGTTACAGAATTCAGTTCTAAAATATTTAGTGGTTATCATGCTTGAACCTAAATACGTGTGTTTATGGCTCGTGACCTGTCGCCGCGAAAACGAGCTTTACACCTTGGAGCTGTGGATGTTCTATAATACTAACTGTCCAGTCCAACATGTTGGTCAGAGAAGAGTAGCCCAAGAGTTGATCAAAAGGGAGGACGGTTATGTACAGGTTGTCTGAAAATTCCGAGTTTATTCAATATGCTGTGATTTCATGCGAAAATTAAGTATTCGGGGCTCATAACTGTGGTGATTAATGGCTCCTAGCCTCTGACATGAATGAAGTTGACGAGCTTGCCTTAATTAATGGAGAAATAGACACCAACTCACGTATAAAGGACGAAGGACCCATCACTGCACGTCGAAAAGCACCAGGCGGTCACCTTTCCGTTATGAATGCAACGAACGGAACACTCTATAAAGGAAAAACTAGTAAGTACATCAACGTTAATTAACGAAGGAATATACAGCAAGTATACGTCTCTTTGCTTTCTGCATACTTTTTGGAGAGTTATTTTAGCTGACTCAACTTATATTCTTAGCTGCATAAGGAAGATTTCAGAACACACCCACCTGCAAACCAAGAGAAGAAAAAGACACAGAAAATCCAGGCTCTTGTGTACTTAAAAACATGAAATTTCAATATTCTGCTTCATTTTTTTGCGTTTTCTCAATTAGTTAACGTACTCCCAACGCTTTTATAAATATTTTTTCCCGTACCTTAATTGACATGTCTCAATCACAACATATTGTTTTTACAAACGTGTACAGACAAACACCGCTCTACATGTCAATTATATATAGGTAAATTGTATTTACAATTGTATAACAATAAACTTATCTCTGTTTTTTAATAATCTTTTCGCTCATAAAATTCTGGTTAGTCGTTTCTTCTTAACTCCTGCAAATAATTTTACTTATAACCATACTTAATCGTTTCTTATTTTACTCCATGCACCTGATTTTAGTTGTCCCCATACTTAATTCTTTATTATTTAACTCCATGCGCCTGATTTTAGTTGTCCCATACTTAATTCTTTATTATTTAACTCCATGCGCCTGATTTTAGTTGTCCCCATACTTAATCCTTTCTTACTTGGCTCTATGAAGCTGATTTTGTTTATCTCTGTAGTTAATGTGTTCTTACTTGACTCCAGGTAACTGATTTTAGTGTCCCCATACTAAAGCAATCCTTTCTTACTTGGCTCTAAAAAGCTGATTTTGTTTATCTCTGTAGTTAATCTGTTCTTACTTGACTCCAGGTAACTGATTTTAGTGTCCCCATACTTAAGCAATCCTTTCTTACTTGATACCACGCAGTTAATTTTAATTGTCCTTATAGTCAACCCTTTCTTACTTGGCTCTAAGAAGCTGATTTTGTTTATCTCTGTAGTTAATCTGTTCTTACTTGACTCCAGGTAACTGATTTTAGTGTCCCCATACTTAAGCAATCATTTCTTACTTGATACCATGCAGTTAATTTTAATTGTCCCTATAGTCAACCCTTTCTTACTTGGCTCTAAGAAGCTGATTTTGTTTATCTCTGTAGTTAATCCTTTCTTACTTGACCCCAGGCAACTGATTTTGTTTATCCCTGTAGATAATCCATTATTACAAGACTCTATGCAGCTGATTTTGTTTATCCTTGTAGATAATCCATTATTACATGACTAATGCAGCTGATTTTGTTTAGCCCTGTAGATAATCCATTATTACATGACTCTATGTAGCTGATTTTGTTTATCCCTGTACATTATCCGTTATTACATGACTCTATGCAGCTGATTGTATTTTTCCATGTAGATAATCCATTATTACATGACTCTATGCAGCTGATTTTATCTATCCCTGTAGATAATCCATTATTACATGACTCTATTCAGCTGATTTTGTTTATCCTTGTAGATAATCCGTTATTACATGACTCTATGCAGCTGATTTTGTTTATCCTCTTAGTTAATCCTTTGTTACTTCACTCTTGTCCCTATAGCTAACATTTTTTACTTGACCTCATTCACCTAATTTCATTTGCCCATATAGTTAATATTTCTTGCTTGACTCCGTCCAGCTTTTATTTATCTCTGCATTCAATCATTTATTTCTTGAATCCATGCAGCTGATTTGACTAGCCTCTCTAGTTAATCTTCCTTAATTGACTTGATCCATCTCAGTTCACTTGTCACTGGTTAATTAATCTTGATGGATTCTATCAAGTTAGTTTTCACACCAGAGTTCATCATACCGAGTTCTGCTTACGTAACTTTAGTTCTGAGTAATGCACAATGTTTTTAGGATTATCTATTGATAGCCAAACGCACAGGTGTCTTCATTTGAACTTGTATCATGTATACTTACAGGGATAGTCATTTTTCACAGGAAAAGTAATCTCAAAAGGACCATACATATTTGTTATCAGTTTTACGGAGATACATACTCTTAAAACTGTAGTACTTGGGACAGTATCTTATGGACTTACCTCATGAAATTTAAAAAGATTGAAAGTCGACAACATGACTATTAGCGTACAAACCAGGTTTATACC
>NW_013666945.1:110665-111420 GCF_000517525.1 Limulus polyphemus
TAGAAGAAGTAATAGTTGACTATACGAAGCGCTCGAGTTTTGGGTCTTATTTTAAGTTTATATCAACAGTTTAAATATTATATACAGATAAACTCTCTCATAAGAAAAATATCTAGGAAACCATTTACCAGTTTAACTGAAAACAAATTGATATATAACATTTATAGTTGTTTATGCAGTAAAAAAGAAAATTGCTCATTACCTTAACCCTAACATTTGTTTTTCGTTGCGCAGCAAAATCTAACGTTAAGTTGTCCTCTGTGAGAATAAAACTTTAACAGTTCTTGGAGTTATCGGTATTGTTCCGCTGTGATCTGGATTAGCATCATGATCCAGACACTGCTGTGGGTTAGTTGTTGGGATTTTTTATTTTTTGAGGGTAACGAAAGGAGAATGCTTGTTATTTCAATGGCCAAATCATAAACGTTGCTCTTCCAAACAATTGGTACCAGGCTCTTTCTACCTCTCAATGCTATATCTCATAAGTGGTGGTAAAAACAGTTTGTCTCAGTTAAAGAAGAAAGAACCGATCCAGAATAGTTGAACTAATTTGTTACTAAATTTGATTATCAGATCTATCAGTTAAAGGAGAGAGAACTTATCCAGAATAGTTGAACTAATTTGTTACTAAATTGGATAGTCAGATCCCTCAGTTAAAGGAGAGAGAGCCGATCCAGAATAGTTGAACTAATTTGTTACTAAATTTGATTATCAGATCCCTCAGTTAAAGGAGAGAGAGCCGATCCAGAATAGTT
>NW_013666945.1:112251-115824 GCF_000517525.1 Limulus polyphemus
GGAAAAAGTTGTGAACTTTAAAAATTTTTCGCCCGATGAAGGCTCCAGTAAGAGGGTCGAAAGCTCGCAAATAAAAGTATTTTAACGTAGAGAAAATTCCGTGTATAATTCTACATATTACTTCAATTCAGGATAACTCAGTATAAACTTGTTTTAAAAGCTTGCTGCCCCGTATTTAATATAAACAGTACACAGAAATATATGTAGGTACTGTAGAATAACAAAGGAATGGCCGATGCATTAGGACTAGGTGAAACAGTCAAGCTTAAAAATAAAAACGTCACGTTTAAGAGTGAAAAAGTTTCTCCAAAATGAAGTAAAAAAATAACATTTAGTAAAATGTTTCCTGTAAAACATTTCTGTTTCTTTACGAAACCATATTTTTTAGGGTGTAAAAATCAAAGGTCAGGCTAAAACCCGTGACGATGTAAATTCCTATGATATACACACCAAAGATAATGAGCCAGAATGACGAGATTTTTTGTTGTAGAAATTCTGATGGTTCTTATATTGAAGAAACTGTCAGAGAAAAGAGTACTAAATTATCTGAATATAACACTGATCTGAAAACTTTAAATTTGTTGTTAGTGAATACGCTATTAACGTGAAACAAAATATTCGCTAAAAAATGCTAAGAAAATCGTTGAAATTCTTCCAAATGACACTCCTTGAAAGCTGCCATACCCGTATAAATATGTATATATATTTATGAACTACAGCATCACTTTTTGGAACATTGCCAAGATAATCCAACCAACGTTTAAAACACTTTGTTCCTGTATTTGCACAAAATTATTTCAGTATCAGCTAGTTAATTATAAAATTATACCAGGTAATTAAAGTAATTGCTAGCTTGATTCTTTTCTAAGCGTAATATTAACTGAACATTAATAAGGGGTGAATTTTGGTAAGTCGAATAGTATTAAGTTTTCTTTATATTTCCCGTTCCCTGCTTGATTTAAGTTTAGGGACTTTAAAAATATGCGTATTTATGATATTTCATTTATCATTATGTGTATACTAATTGATGTTAAATTATGATCAAATCCAGTTTCTTTTTTATACTTGATCAGAATTAAAACAAAAATAAAACGCCATGTGACCCCTAGTGGCTCAACAGTATGTCTGATGACTCACACCGCTAAAAACCAGGTTTCGATACCTGTGGTGGACATAGCACAGATAGTCCATCGTGTAGCTTTGTGCTTACGAACGAACAAACAGATCAAAACGTCATGTTCATAATATAAAATCGTAATATTTAAAAGTTACGATTGAAACGCCTAGAGCCGACGAAATATTGTAAAACTAATAGGCCTAAAAATTTTGTTCTTTTTCAGATTTTATGAGGCATACTGAAGAGATTTAAACATTTTGGTAATAAAGTTAGAGAAAGATAATAACGAAAAAACTTTGTTTTTTAATGTTTGGAATTAAGCACAAAGCTACACAATGGGCTATCTGTGCTCTGCCCACCACGGGTATCGAAACCCGGTTACTAGCATTGTAAGTCCGCAGACATACAGCTGTGCCAGTGGAGGGCAACTTTTTTTTTTTAATAAAACGTTTTTTCTTTTGTAACTTTAAGAGTAAAAAGTCGTTTTTTTTCTCTAACTTATTGCCAAAAGACCTATAAAATTGTTCTAAAAACAAGTTAACTGCAGATGTGTTTTTCACATTCCTTTTAATTTCTCCAATTGAGAGGAATAAAGAAAACGCAAAACATCTACAGGTAATTTGTTTTTATAACAATGTTTAGGCTTACCAGTGGCAGAGTGGTAATTCTCAAAACTTATAACGCTAAAAACAGGGTTTTGAGACCCGTGGTGGGCACAACACAGATAGCTCATTGTGTAGCTTTGTGCTTATAAACATCCAAATAAACAAACAATTTTAGTTTTTTTTGTTTAGTTTAGATGTATAGTCATTTTCTCACCATTAATGGCCTAAAATACTTTCGGTGTTAGGATAGCATGTGTCATAATTAATTAGCAATTACTATTTAGCTGAAGTAGCGAATCAAATAATAGATTAGACCTTTACTTCTTTTCGTCTATGCAAGTCTTGTTTCGGTGAAGGAAAGAGATTAACAAATACATTTTGGCCTATTGATTTGTCTCCTGATGGAACAGCGGTAAGTCTAAGGATTTACAACGCTAAAATCCGAAGTTCGATCCTCATAGATAGCCCAATGTGGCTTTGCTCTAAAAACAAACAAACAAAAGCCTATTGGTTTTCCAGTATTTAACAAGTACACGTGAATAAGTTAAAAGTTCTGATTCTATAACTGAAAGAAGAGGCTTACAATGTTGTTTCAATCACAGTGTTTGATAAACAATGTGTTTTGCAATATACGTCCAATAATAGGCAGCAATCGGCCACGTTAAATGAACTTCATAACAAACATCCCTTCAATTTAATATTTCGTTTTAGTTTACTTACTTATGATAAATATGTTTATAAGTTGCTACTTTTAGAGTCGGTTTTGATGTATAATTTTTGACAAGTACGGCTTTTCGATCGCTTGTGCGATCATTCTAAAGCACAAGTTATAACGGTAAAAAAAGTTTATGTAGTAGACTTGATCGATTCTCTGATTTAAATGCGCTGTTTGCTCATTTTTATATTGTTGGTTTAAATACAAAAAAACTTCTTTACCGTTAAAACCTGTCTACTTGAGAACGACCGCAATTGTATCTGTTTATTTATCCTATTTTAACTAGTGCACAGGTTTTATATAGTATTTATGGTGATTTTGAGTCCTTTTTAATGTACCGTATAGTAACCTAAATTAATTTAGGTGTGTGAATGATGTAACAGTGCAATTATTTTATCACTCAATATTATATAGCAGAACAGCTGCTTAACCCGTTGCCTTATTATTTTTTCCTTAAAATTTTGACCCATATATACTATTTTTTGCGAATAATGAACAATATTTTATTTGTTAAATATTAGAATTTCAAATAGCCTGAAATTGAGTTGAATGATAAGTTTAGATTTAGCAGTTAAATTATACTTTGGATTTAGTAGTTAAGTAAAAACCGATATATAGTCAGTTTATGATATTTGCCAACAAGATTGATACACACAGTTTGCTTTTTAAACACAAATATGTTTTAATATACACACAACAATACAATTTACAATAACAATTATTACAAACAATGATTTATAAACAAAAGTTTCACAAACTTACAACCAGTATAAAGTATTCCTTTTAGTCTGGAACTTCTTCGATATCTTATCGAGGGTTCACGATGAGCGAGTCGATTACGAGTTGACGTAGGTATAATTTACTTCACAGGAAGATAGCTCGCTTTGTTTTTCGTTATTAATCAGCCACACATGCCGGGTTTTCCACCGTGACTTTATTTAATGTTTTCGTATAAATACTAATGTCCGATGAAAATCCATTGAAGTTAAATAATTTGTAATGTTCGAACTTTGTAAATGCTCCTGGTCAAATATCCGAAGTTTTTCGATTGGTAAGCGTTATAAAAATCACAGTTACAGCTTCCAAAGTTTATAGCACACTGACTATAGCAAACTAATAATAGATACTCTCTTTTT
>NW_013666945.1:116108-117768 GCF_000517525.1 Limulus polyphemus
AACCTTAAATAATGGTTTTTATATAATAAAATTGATTAGGAACAAATTTTCGATTTTACCTTTGGTGGAAAGAAAACAAATTTGTAATGTAATCATTAAATAGGTTTTATATGTTAGGTTTTTACTATTTTATTCAAACAGTAACAGTATGACGTATTTCTTGATTCTGATAATAAACTATAATACGACTATACACTCCAGATGATTAAAAGAAAACTTTTACTTTAACTGCCGTTTCGCATTTCTCATCACTCTAGTCCTGTACACTGTTTTTATAATTGTTCTTGATTGTGTAGTATCTGGAGAGTAAAAATCGTTTTTTTTCTAACTTTATTATTGAACTAGTTGGAGTACCCGTCCCCTGTACGGAAGTTTTGTAAATTCGTGATGATTGAAAGGTTATCTTAGGACATGAAAAGTTGCTTCCCTTATATGTAATTGTAAAAAACGTACATATAAACTGCAAAACACAAAATGTGAGACCGTAAATTTGCATATATCTCCGCACAGACCCAACAAACCTTAATCTCAAATTTGGGGAAGATCCATCAACAGGGGGCGAAGCAGTGGTAAAAAACGCCCATAAAAACCAAAACGCAAAACTGAGAATTATATGTATCTCCCCATGGACCACGTGATCCTCCATTCCAATTTTGGTGAAGATCCATCCACGAGAGGTGTGGTAGTGGTAAAAAACAAAAACACCCATAAAAATCGCAAAAAATCAAATGCAAAACTGAATATTTGTATGTACTCCCGCATGGATCTAATGAACCTCCATAGCAATTTTGATGAATATCCATCAACACCCTGCGAAGTAGTTACATGGAAATACGATAGACAGTACTATTATATTTATATAGATTCTGTATATATATATATATATTTATTGTTTGGACTATACATTTCAATATATTCATTTTTGATATAATATCCGACATCATAAGTTTACGAAAGTTGTTTTTATATTTTTTATTCTCATTATAATAGATGTGTAAGAAAGATCAGATGTATTCAAAAATCCAGCATCTGAAAAAAATTGTTAAAACGTATTTTCTATTTTACAAACTTTGTTGTTACTGAACGCTAAAAAGGGTTAGATTCACGTTGAGCCTATTTATTAGTAAGGTAATTGGACGCTAATTTTATTTGTACTTTTTCATGGACGGCAAAGTTACTAAGGCTATCTATTGCCGTCTCTAATTTTGAGCTACTGAATATAGGGAAGGTAGTCAGTTTGTAGCACCCTATCACTCATGCTAAGGGGGTTGACTGTCACTCATATAGCGCATCTATGGCTTAAAAGGCGGGGTGGGGATATTTTGTGATATCGCATGGATTCGAACCACATCGCTAGCACCAAAATTCATAGGGCCAACAAACACGAAAGTTACGATTCTTTATAAATATATTTTGTTACTTTAAATCTACGTGTGTGACACTGAATAGTTAATAAACTTTCGTAACCATTCATTGTTAATGTTTTTATCCCTCATGTAGATTCTTTTATTAATCCCTTTGTGCACAAATCTCATTTTACAATAATGATTGCAAAATTTCATGTTATATATATATATATATATACATGGGCATCCGCAGACTATTTTTCCGAGGGGAGGGGACTAAACGTTTTCCGGGAGGGGGGGGGGGGGTAGTGTAG
>NW_013666945.1:118692-132162 GCF_000517525.1 Limulus polyphemus
TTTATTTTTTTTTATTTTTTACGGGGCCACCCCGGACATTTTTCCGGGGGGCAAGGGGCCCTGTCTCCCCCCCCCCTGCGGAGGCCTATGTATATATATATCTATATTTAACAATTTATTTCTATTTCACAAACTTATTTGCTATAAGTCAATCTAAAAAAATTTACTGGTTTGGGTACGCTTGCCATACTTGTCAGACTCGCATGCGATTTACGAATACATTACTCAGAACTGCACGTATTATGGATACGTACTATAATTTCCACCTTATGAAGGAAAAACGAATTGGTTTGGTGTATTTTTTACTTTAAAACATTGTATCACAAACAAGTACTGTCATAAACAGTTGAAACGGATTTGGAAACGAACGTGTAAATCATTCCTGTTGACCTAGAACAGATAGGTAGATTATGAGGTCAACAAAATCTTATTCTTTGATAACTCTACGTTTTCTAAAACACTCCCTTAAAAATAACAAAACACAGATCATAAGGTGGAACAGAGGAATGCAAGCTTCCTGTTTATACAAATATGACTCGGTCTACTGACTACTGCTTCCACACAAAGAAAACCCTCATCTTTGAACCTTAGCCCTCTGTCGTTCGATTTCATACAATTTAATTATGCTAGTGAAAGCAGCAGACACCAAGAGCAGTAGTGATCTTTAGTAGAATTAGTTTCGACGTTTTAAAGCAGGTACAGCAACTGTTTTTATCATTTTGTGTCAAAGCTACAAAAGTGCTAACTATGCATTGCTGCCCCTAAATTTGATTGTTTATTTATTTTAGACTTAAGCCACATTGGGCTATCTGCTGTGTCCACCGTGGGGTTGTTTGTTATGAGTTTCGCGTAAAGCTACACGAGGGCTGTCTGCGCTAGCCGTCCCTAATTTCGCATAATTTTGACCTGCTAGACTAGAGGGAAGGAAGCTAGTCATCACCACCCACCGCCAACTCTTTCGCTACTCTTTTATCAACGAATAGTGAGACTGACTGTCACTTATAACGCCCCCCCCCCCACGGCTGAAAGGGCGAACATGTTTGGTGGGACAGGGATTTCAACCCGTGACCCACAAATTGCGAGTCGAGCGCCCTAACTACCTGGTCATGCCGGACCCATAATTTTGAACAGAAAGAATAAAGGGAAAGTAGTTATTCAACACCACCCACGACCACCTCTGGGACTACTACCCTTGTCTGATTGAGTAGAGGGATTTGGCCATCACTCATATAACGCACCTACGCCCTAAAGTACAAAGTACGGAGCGCGTTTTGCCGTAACGGGTCGCGAACCATGAGCCCTTGAATTTACAGCCCGGATACGCTGACCATTAGGCCACCCCTGTCTCTCTTATAGTCTTGCTTTTACGAAACGTAATCTGAACACTTTGAAATGACATCATTTGAAGAAAACAAAAAACTCTTTATCTTCTCCTTATAACAGTGAAATGGCTCTTATGATAATTTTCTTTATAATTTAAATTGTATCATAATTTATAAAAAATTAGTCTCGGCAATTTTTGTTGCTTTTAAATTTAAAAAAAATGTTCTTGAATGTAGCATTTGTTCATCCTGCATCTTTCCGATGATTGTTATTATTATTTGTTTCTAACTTGAAACAAATCAAGTGAAATATGTGTCAAATGTCAGCTTACAGTATACGATTTCTTACATTTCCTTCCGTGCTTTTAATTGCTAAGTACAATACGATTTGAGATTAACGATTATTTTATTATTTTTTCGGCGATCCCATATATGAATTGTGACGTTTGAGACAATTATTATCTTTCTGATATTCCAAATATTTTAAAATTCAACCGAATGATGGCGCTACCAGTCAAGTGCAATGCGGATGATTAGTTAGAACAATTGTTTTTTTTTTGTTTTTTACATTCTTGCTACCCTAAAAGATAAGACATCCTACTATTTGCAACTTCCACTAAAGCATAATCTCTGTAAAACAATTATTTCATTTCTTATAAACCTTTATATTGTTGGGTATTTTACAACATGAGTAAGAAGTTAGTGTTAGATGATAAAATGTTGTTGGTATAATCAATATACGATCAATGTATCATCTTTATTGGTAAGATTTAACTATTCTGCCCAAGTGGCTCAGCGGTAAGTCTGAAGGTTTATAGCTATAAACACCGGGTTTCGATACCCGTGGTTAGCACAACACAGATAACCCATTATGTAGCTTTGTGCTTAAAAACAAACAAATTTAACTCCTAGTGGCTCGTAGAACAACTATGGATAGTCAAGCTAGTGTAGGCAAACTATGAGTTCCAATTTTATGTATTTTTCAACCTGCTCGGTGCCAGACATCTTAGTTTGTGAAATCACAAAAACGTTCATTTTTCTGATCTCTTCTCTAGATAAATAAATAAATAAACAAACACATCACGATGTTACGCAGTGAACTTCAGAGCTTCCGTCGCAAACAGTATTATAAAGTGATAAAAAGATAATAGCTTCAGTTTCAGACTTATAATGCTAACATTTGGGTATAGCGTGGATAGCCCATTGTACAGCTTTGTTCTTAACAAGAAACAAACGAAAGGCAAATCCACTAAAACCACAGCCAGTTTTAAGAAGCTTATATAATAATAATCATAACAACTTTTCAATTCATAATATTTTATAGTTCGAATACATTCCATCGCTTGATTGCTTTGTCGGAAAGGTTCTCTTATTAACGTGGTTCAAAGAGAGTACATAGAAAAACCCACGGTCCGAGCAGTTGTATTAGTAAAAACTGTTAAATGTTTCTTTGTGTAGTTCACCAAATTATAATTAAGAACTTTTGACTAAAAGTAAAGAAGAGAGTTTAATAATATGCGAACCATACTACATCATGTAGAACAAGAATCAACAAAGGATTAGACATTGCACTTTACAACTCACATTTCCGGTTTTCTTACCATTTCCGGTACTCAACCTGTACGAAGTATCACAAACGACCGTGATGCAGAGAAGCCCGCGAATTGCCACCTTCAAACACGTCATCAAATCACTGAAAGCTATTGGTCACGTGACTAACTTACTCTCGTTGAAGAGAGCTAGACTTGCAGAAAACGTACAGTAGAAGACAAGGGAACGTCGTGGGGCCAGAGTATCGTGGGGTAAACAGTTTGTATGGCCAAAGATAGTTTTGTTGTTATTAATATATGATGGATGTATTATCTTGATTGTTATGGGTTAATACTAAGTGCCGATAGATGTTTAGAGTAACCATGGATAGTCAAACAAGTAGCCTCTGTGGTGAACCTACGCCACACATCTCGTGCCTCTACCCGGAGATCTTAGCCCTGATTTTCAGCCATCTAAATGTACGAGACAAGGGACGTGCGGCACAGGTTTGTTCAGCTTGGCGGGAGGCAGCTTACCACAAGTCCGTCTGGCGCGGAGTTCGTGCTCGGTTACACCTAAGACGAGCCAATCCCTCTTTGTTTCCCAGTTTAGTGCGTCGAGGAATTCGTCGAATACAAATTCTTAGTTTGCGAAGGAGCCTCCGAGACGTGGTATTAGGTGTTCCAAACCTGGAATCTTTAAATTTGATCGGATGCTACAATTTGAGTGACTCGTGGCTCAGCCATGCCCTCGTTCACGAGATGCCATCGCTGACGGATCTAAATCTTAGCATGTGTAAACAGATCACGGACTCCAGTTTGGAACGCATTGCTCAACACTTACAGAACTTGGAGATTTTGGACTTGGGTGGATGCTGTAACATTACGAACACAGGGTTACTTCTGGTGGCCTGGGGACTCAGACGGCTTCGTAGTCTTAACTTACGTAGCTCTCGACATATATCAGACGCAGGAATTGGTCATTTATCCGGCTTGAATCCAGAAGCCGCCGATGGAACCGTGGCTTTAGAACATTTGGGGCTCCAGGACTGCCAGAAAATTACAGACAACGCCCTCAGACAAGTGAGTTTAGGACTTCACAATGTGAAGAGTATTAACTTAAGTTTTTGTGCTAGTGTAACAGACTTCGGCCTGAAGTTTTTGGCACGAATGTGTGAACTGCGTGAGCTGAATCTTCGAAGCTGCGACAACATCACAGACTTGGGCATGGCTTACCTGGCCGAAGGCGGTTCGCGATTAACAACTCTCGATATCAGTTTTTGTGACAAGGTAGGAGATCAAGGCCTGCTTCATGTCTCCCAAGGTATTTTTAATCTTAGAAACCTCAGTCTCAATGCATGCCCCATCAGTGATGAGGGATTAAGTCGGATCGCTCGCACGCTCTCAGACCTTCAGTACCTGAATATTGGTCAATGTTCACGTGTTACCGACAAAGGACTTAGTCTCATTGCTGACAATTTTCATCAGCTCCGCAGTATTGACCTTTACGGGTGCACTAAAATCACCACGGTGGGACTAGAAAAAGTCATGCAGCTTCCATGCCTTTCAGGCTTAAATTTAGGCTTGTGTCCGTTGTGGGAGAAAGAAGACACCCAGCCTGTCTGTGATAGTGTAAATGTGTATAAATAGTATATATATATATATATATATATAGAACGTAAAGAAGCATATGCCCCAACACACACACACACACACACATATATATATATTGGTATTTACACACTTTCACAAAAAATGTCCTGATAATTTTTTAAAACCTTATGTTATAACGTGAAGTGGATGGGGGGAGAAGAATTTCCTAAGCCTAACACTGTGACAAAATGTTACGAGAGCGATTGTCTTAAGAGATGCGTATACATTGTTGATTTGAAGAAAACTATCATACATAAGGTTTGAAACTTCTTTTCCAAATTTTATTTTCGAATGATATAAATTGTGCGTTTAAACTGTATATGTACTATATATATATATATATAATTTTTTATCATCAATCTCTGTGGTTAAACCATGTAGCATAGGATTAAAGATTTGTTTTTTAAGTCCGTGTCTTAGTTTAAGGTGTTTAAATCTACAACTTACAAGGAAGCAAGATAAATTGAATTGTAGTAATCATAGAAGTCAGATATATCCACACTGTGGGTGAAGGACTGTATGAAAAGTTCACTTTTTTCTAAACCAGCACAGAAATGTTATCCAAACGTACAGTAAGTGAATTTAAAATTAATTGAAATCCTCTTTTAATAATTCTCCATTTCACTCTTTTAATCTGGTTATAAAATATCACGAACGACTCATTCTTCTGACCAAGATATGTATTCAGTTTAAGTAAATATTATGTTTTATGTCAGTAATTATTTTTACAAACAAATGGTCATCAGTACTATGAAACTCAGATGAAAGAGGGGGGAGTAGTATAGAATTGTTGAAGGAAAGCTTATACTATCTGTATTGGTAAAAGGAAGGAAAAAAGATATCTATCAGTGGGTTATTTTGTTTGAATAGATATTACCAACTATTTAGATCCTAGAATAGATTACTTCTCTGTTTAATGCCTATTCGTCCCTTTTCAGGTTATTACATTTATAAAGCAAATAGAACATTCCTACATTAAATAATAAACGGAAGGTGAAGGCTCATACACTTGAGAGTGTTTTTAATTTCCACCACAATTGGCTCACCATTTTTATAACGTTACGTGGTGATTAGTTTTTTATATTAGTAAGTCTAACGTCATGTTGTATTCACGTGGTTGATTTTCAGGCATGTTAAAGATCACTTGATTATTTTCGACTGTTAACGACTTCAAATCGTTAAATTTACGTTTCAAACGATATTTCAAGAGGCATTAGGATGATGCCATAGAAATGGTATCTAATAAATCTGTTTGAAGTGGTTGATATTTAAGCTTTCTTGTTCAATTTCCATCTTGATATTCAAATCTTCGAGTAATTTGTCTACCTAAACCAAATATTTCACAATTTTATAATATTTTTGCTGTGTTCATTAGAAATGGTATACTTTCAAAATAAGACATTTTGTAATAAATTTTATTAATGATTTAGATTCAAAGTTAATGATTGCATTATGGCTAGTGTTGTGTGTTTATGTGTGCCATAGTTTGGACTGACCAGAGTTTATTTAAAGATCTAAGTGGCCTTTTTTTTTCACATGTTCAGATGAAAATATATCGAGCCGACGAGAAAGCTGTGTAGTTATTATTTGAAATGTAGTTAATCTTTTCCGTTCCTTCTGTTGTATTAACAGCAGCTGAAATTATTTGTCTAATACTAATTCCAACACGAAATGGTCACATGATGAAATAGTACACTGTAAAAAAAAAACATTAGGCGCTAAGTACAAAACAACCGTGTTGATTTGTTTGAAGTTATGCGCAAAGCTACACAATGGGCTATCTGTGCTCTGCCCACCACGGGTATCGAAACCCGGTTTCTAGCGTTGTAAGTCCGCAGACATACCGCTGTGCAACTGGGGGGCAACCGTGTTGAAGCATTCCTATAAGGTTTAAGCTATAAGTAATTGATAAAGTGTTATGTTATTTTGCTTATTGCACTCAACTCTGTACGCAGCCAGTGAACTTAAGATAGAAACTTCAACATGGGCAAACATATAACAGTAGGGCTAGTTACATAAGAGCTATTACAAGGTCGGTACTAACCTGGAAAAGTCAGGAAACCTGAAAAAGATATTTAAAAAAACTATCGAAAACCCTTGAAAAAGTTAGGGAAAATTTATTCCCTTCCATTTATCTTCGAACATCCAAGCGATTGCAAATTCTACTGCTTAGTTATGCCTATTACTGATTTTTTAAACAAAATATTGGAAGGTTAGTCACGTTGTTATTTTATCTAGTGATAAGTATCCAAATCCTTACATTTGATAGTAGTTTAGATCAAATATCCTTTTACGAACAAAAATGCTAGTTTTTCTTGTTTATCATCAAGTTGCTCTGTCCCTGTGTGAAGACCGTATTTTATAATAGGTATTCTGAAGTATTATTACCCGTTATACAAATTCAAGTGGTATTATTTAAGTACAATAATATCAATGTGTACTATATATGCGTGTTAAGGTCTGAAAAATCTGGATTTGTGTCTTGAAAAGTTAGGGAAAAAAAATTGGAAATTAAACAATTACCCAATATTACTATTCCACATCATGTCTTTTAATTTAATGTAGTCTCTAAATAATGTTGTTGTTTTTTGTGCAAAAACTAGTTTAGGGCCTTTGGTTTACGAAATATTATTTAGTGGTTGAAAATAGATCCCTACTTAAACGCATAAAACCTTTTAATTCACATGCAAACAAACTTTAATTTATTTTTGAAAAAAAAAAAAATCATTGGTAATATTAGTATGCCTAAGGGCTTTGCAGTATTACTTCTAACAGTAGTTTAGTTTTAGTTGTTGTTAAGCGCAAAACTACACAATGGGCTACCTGTACGCTGCCCACCACGGGTATCGAAACCCGATTTTCAGCGTCAAAAGCCTGCAGACTTACCACTGATCCACTGAGGGGTGTTGTAATAGTTAAGCATAAATGAATATAGTCACAATAATCATGTGTAAATTATTTAGTTTGACTTGGTCTCTTAAAATAACGAATGACCAGTGTTTGATTTCAAGTTACTTACAGTGTGGATTGGTTCGGCAGTAGACAAAATATATAAAAATTTGAGTTAATACTTAGGCGCAAAAATGATCTTTGAGTGTGACATTATACGGCGAATCGTTCCAACACAGAAACTTCTTTCATCGTGACAGTGAGAAATGTACGCGGTATTTTATAATTCTCTATCAATAAGCAACTTAATAGGATATATGTATTATAAGTCGAGCTGACCACATAAAACTTAGGGTCGAAGGTCATTTTTACAGTTTCTCGTGATTCTACAGCATCATGCTAAATATAAGGTATCTGATTTAATTAACATCCTCTGGGGATTATATTTAATTTTACAGTGTAAGTTTGCTTACGTAGCATCATAGGTTGACTACCATAGGTCACACACACATTCTTATTTCCCTGAAAGGGATATACAGAGTCGTTGGATAGGAATAGTGTGGCGGCACAAGTAAGAAACTTCAATGCAGGTGTGTTATTGTGCTGGTTTCGGTTCTATTAATTATATTCCAAAAAATGTCTTTAATTATTGAAAATTCTGCGACTCACTTTACTTTTTTGTTTTGGAAACTTTTAATAAATATTGAATCAGATTTGTTTACATTTGTAGATATTTACATTGAACTTCACTAGTGATTATTTTTGTGTTACATCGAGATTGGTTTCATTTGTAATTAATTGCTTTCAATTCCGGAAGTTATTTATTAATAACTTATTCTGACGAAGCATTTTAAAATTAGTTACTTTATTTATAAAAAAAATTACCATTTTTTGTGACTGAATATACACTGAAAACTGATTATAATGCTCTTCGTGTAATAGTAATATGGTTCTGAGTTATAAAAATAAATCACTTTAAGATTGAAATTCTAATAAAGGAAATATACAAAAAAAAGGCATTTCAAAAGAATTGAATTTCAGTTCGACTATTTTGATGGAGTAGAGCAAAAATATTTAACTGTTAGAATGTACCTCACCTTCCCCCCGTTTTTTTACAAGCAATGACAGTATGAACCCTAAAAATTCAGCAACATTTTTCAGCTATTAAGTATAACTGATATATATCTCACTTCTCTCACATTTTTACTGTCATTTCAGACCCTCTGTGATCTAACTGTTATGAAGTAACAATAAACTTTTTCGTCCTTGGTAAAAAATAACTTTTAGTTATTGATTTCGCCCATCCTTTATTCTTAGCCGACAGTACTCCACACTGTGCTTGAAATTGTCTCTAAAAACGGCTCATTTACATTTTCAATCTTTAAAGTTTTTTGTGACGTTTCAAACGCTCTTGTTAATGGCAACAGAAGTATGTAATTAACGAATTATATGTAAAGAAATTAACTAACTGAATAAATTTATATAAAAATGTAGATACGTATGGGACCTGTGTCAGATTGATGATTGGTGCTTTGAAAATTATGTTAATATGTATATATATCTATATATATGTATATTATATTTTATGACCCTGTAAATCTCAGTTGCTTTATAAAAACAGTTACTTTAGTATAAATGTGTTGTGTTGATCAATTTCTTAATCATTTCATATAATTTCAGCTGTTTCAAATGTAGTTATGCGGGTATTAACAAAGCAGTAGAAAATTCTTGAGGCCTGCTTTCTTAGCATGATACTATTTGAAACTATATGAACACGTGGCCTGCTTTCTTAGCATGATACTATTTTTGAAACTATGAACACGTGGCCTGCTTTCTTAGCATGATACTATTTTTGAAACTATGTGAACACGTGGCCTGCTTTCTTAGCATGATACTATTTGAAACTATATGAACACGTGGTCTGCTTTCTTAGCATGACACTACTCTTGCAACTATTATGATCTCTGGCTGATACTTCATTTTTTATAAATATTAATTTTATATATGCCAAAGTTTAACCTTTGAAACGCCGTCTATCCAATTTTTTCTTTATTTAATGTTTTGATGCTTTTTCGTTCTTATGTTTTCTGCAGAGTTTTCCACTTAAAACATTTGTGGAAATTTCAGATTATACAATATTAGCACTGTATTTGTTGTTTGTCGCTGTACTGAGCGCAAGACAAGACCGTTACCAAAGCGAACGTTTTTTTCACAGTCAACATTTCTATAAAAAAGTGTCAATTGTGAGAATTGCAAAAAAAAAAAATAATTTTCTGTAATATACTCTTGAAAAGAAGTATTTTATTAAATATATATAAATTAACCGTTCAGGAGATGCAGAGCGTGACAGACAATTATTATATAAGACTATTATATATATATAGAGAGAGAGATAGGTAGGTAGATAATTGAATTATATTTTATGTAAAGGATTATGATAACGCCGGAGTGGTTAATAATAAATTGAATATTATCAAATTAATCATTTATTATATGGACAGTTATACGCCTAATTCAAGGCCTAACCATGATTTTTCAAATAAAAATTGGTTAATAATTTTATTTATTTATGAAATATTTTTATCTGAAAACTACCCTCATAATACTCATTATTTTTAGAACATCTCATAGGAGATTAAGGGTTTTTCTTCTTTACTTCTTCCAATAATAGATAATGTTCTTGAATTATATAATATTATTATTATTAAGAATAAAACATTTGTGAATTTTACATACTTTACAAAAATCCATATTCTCCTGGCCAGGTGATTAGGGCGCTTGACTCGCAATCTAAGGGTGCGGGTTTGAATCCCTGTCCCACCAAACATGCTTGCCCTTTCAGGGCGGGGGGGGGGGGGGGTTATAAGTAACGGTCAATCCCAACGAATGTTGGTAAAAGAGTAGCCCAAGAGTTGGCGGTGGGTGATGATGACTAGCTGCCTTCCCTCTAGTCTTACACTGCTAAATTAGGGACGGCTAGTGCAGATAGCCCTCGTGTAGCTTTGCGCGAAATTCAAAACAAACCGTATTCTTGCCTGAAAACTATATTAAATCTCCAACTTTATTTTTCATTTAAGGACGAATATTCTTAACCTTTATCATCCACCTATTGTATTTATACCAAATATATATAATTTATTTGTTCATTCACCTGTACCACATCTGGTGTACACAACTGACTAAATGCTGTCAGAAACTTCTATGTTTCAGGCGTATAGTCGTCTCTCATTTTCAATTGGATTGATACTCTTATAACACACATACAACTGAGCGTGCGAAGCGTGTTTTTGTAACACTGCTTCTCGATCCCAAGATACTTAGATCCCCAATTTGAAGCGCTAGCCAATAGGCTACGCCCAGGTCTTAAATATGTAATTCAAACATCTTTGTATCATTTACTTTTTAATATTAATGTGAAAATCCATATTTGATTATTTATGTTTCACAAATATTTGCAATCCTAATCCTAGTTCTTTTTTTTTAATGTTTTTCGAAGTTAGCTCAAACATATAATTTTGGTAAGCTCGTGGACATCTTATTTCAACTTTTAAGGGTTGTAAATTGCTAAGCAGTTGGCATGGTTAAGAATATTAAATTCCTTGACCAGTTTTTTAAAACCCTTTTTTAAAATTATGCACCAGATTATTTGTGGTTCCAAAAATTTGTTCCACATTTCTTAATGAACTACGAAGTACATATAAATATATATATTTATATATGTCAAAATATTATTTCAACTGTAAAGTAAATATTACCATGGAAAGGAGGAACTGCGTTAAAAACAACAAGACCAAATGTGTAATGAAAAGATTGTGATTATCAAAGCAAATCTTAACAGCTACAACAAAAATGGTGCATAAATTAAAAAGATTACCAGGGCACAGGCTATAATTTGGGATATAAGATGTGCCTCGGGCTTTAGACAGCTTTACGTTTAATTCAAGGCCTAACCACGATTTTTGAAATAAAAATCTGGTTAATACCCAGAGCACATCTTACATCCTAAGCCTGTGCCCTGGTGAGCTTTTAATTTATGCAGTGTTTTTGTTGTAGTTGTTAAGGCTTGTTTTTGATAATTAATATATATATCAACGTTAACAGTTACTCCCAGTAATTATTTCTGCGGTCCCCTATCTATTTAACAGAGAAAATTAATAATTTCACCCAATATATTTGGTTCGTTCTTTACACTGCCTCTTGTAACAGACACAAATACAGAACTTAAAGGTTTAGAAACGGAAACTGACTATCAATAGTATAATTAACACTGGCTCATCGTATGTGCTAAACTTGACGAAAAATGTGAAACGTGATTAGATATCGTGGACGACTTTGTCATCAAAGACCAAATCAAAACATGAGATAATCCGTTTAATTGCTAAAGTTATCTGATAGAAAATATGGCTACCAAAACGACAACTTAAAAAAGTCGAAGAAAAAAGGATTTATTGCGTAACTAAGTGACACAGAAGAAAGGGGTAAATGAAAGATGAAGGAATACTTCAGGATTTGCTGTAGATAATGTATGTATATCATATTCTCACAAATTCACAAACATAGAGTCTGTGTTTCAACTATTGGTTTTCCTCCAAAAATCTACACCAGCCGTTATTTGAACTGTCTTTTGGCCCTTATACTGTAGTAATTAGTCTGAATCGTTTCACATAGCATAAGCCAAGTTCTAAAGTCAGGTTTCAACGAAGTTTTAATCTAGGAAAAACAAAACAAAGAAAATTCACTTTAGATAGCTAGAAACTTTTATCCGACCGTATTCCATTCAGAATTATATTTATTGAAGAAAAAGGAGATTAGATGATAAAGAAAAATTAATTCATTTGACTAAATTGTAATGCTAAAGCTAACCCTAAGTTAGGACTCAAACGTACAAGCAAGTGTAAAGTTTGAAATGGCAAGGATACAGAAATGAAATTCGTGAACAATGTGTAAGTTAATGTATGTTTGATACCACACGCATTGTTTAAGGATTTCACTTCTTTTGAAGTATTGCCCACTTCCACCTCCCACTTAGTCTAATTTCGAACGCTACGTGTGCTTATTGCCGACCCCTTATCTCACAGTGGACGCGTCTATCCTCTGGGTAGAAGTATTATCACACAGTGGACGCGTCTATCCTCAGGGTAGAACTATTATCACACAGATACACGTACAAAGATGCATATTATATATATATATATATATACACAAACACATTGATGTAACGCGTTTATCAAGAAGAAGAAAGTCAATCTATCGCACTAAGATGAAACCTATATTTAGTTTCTAACTGCCTTCTCAACTGAACCACAGCTCCGCTCACCACGACTAATTTCACTCACCAGGCTTTTCGTTAAAACCTGCCTCAACAGATTCTATTAAAACTTGTGCAGGCTCAATACACATGTGGGCAAATGCAGACCCTGGTAACCATGGTAACTTGATAACGATTATCCCTTGGCGTTTTAGTGTGTATTTATTTTATTCTCTACGGGTCAGATTTCTGAGGAAAAAATCAAAATCCATAACTACTCAGAGATATTGTGAAACTTCTTGACCTTTGTTGTCCTGTTGCATCTCCTACATTCCTCCTGAAGTTTACAGTTCATCAAAGTAATTCGAAAGCTTAAAATATATTACTTTAATTTTATGTATTTCTGTCATATCATCACGTGCTTAGTTGTCCAATTTCTGTAGTTCTTATAAAAACGTAACTGAGCAGCACAGCTTAACCTGAACAAATGAAGCTATTTGAATAAATAGATAAATTAGCAAATCCAAAACAATCATACGTCTATGGGTATATATAACAAGTAGAGCAATAAAATAGACTATATGTTCAGTTTTTAATGGTATGGTGATACATCTTCTACGTTATTCCATTAGTAACAGTACAGTTCTCATCAAGTTAAAGGATTGTTTGTTTGTAATTAACCACAAAGCTACACAATGGGCTATCTATGCTCTTCGCACCTCGGGTATCGAAACCCGGTTTCTAGCGTTATAACTCCGCAGACATGCCGCTGTGCCACTAGGGGGGGGGCAAGTTTTGTTTGTTTGTTTGAAGTTAAGCACAAAGCTAC
>NW_013666945.1:133162-136918 GCF_000517525.1 Limulus polyphemus
TCTTGACCTCTTCTTCCTAGGTGTGCCTACTGGTTTGGTTTGTTTTGAATTTCGCGCTAAGCTACACTACGCTATCTGCGTTAGCCGTCCCTAATTTAGCAGTGAAAGACTAGAGGAAAGGCAGTTAGTCATCACCACCCACCGCCAACTCTTGGGCTACTCTTTTACCAACGAATAGTGGGATTCACCGTCACGAAATAAACGCATTTTGAAAAAAGTAAAGAAAAAGAGGACGACGAATTTAAAAAGAGGAAAAAGAAGTGAAGGGAGAAGGAAAAAAAATAATTCTATTAAAATGTAAGTCTTTTATAATGGCCTACGAACTATTGTGAGAGATTTTTTCTAGCTATATTATTAGTATTAATAAGTACTAGTTGACCACCTGCTGAGTTATAGGTGTAAGTACAATGTACCTTGCAAAGTTATCAATTATCTAGGTTTAATACAAGTTGTCATGATTTAATTTGAAGTACAGAGTTAGTTTATGTTTCGTTTTGTTATAGACAGTGTTCCCACGTGTTCAGGTATAGGCACGAAGTCTGAGTCTATTGGTAATATCAGTCTCAGTAATAAACTACTTGGAACCAAATTATATGCAACATTAGGATGGATGAACATGGAATCAATGACCAACATAACTTAACTCCGAAAACTGTACCATTTAATCAAGTGGATAGTGTCAGCACATACTGTTACAAGAAACAACACACAAATAACTAGTTACCACTTACAAGTGGAGAGTGTCAGCACACACTGTTACAATAAACAACACACAAATAACTAGTTACCACTTACAAGTGGAAAGTGTCAGCACACACACTGTTACAATAAACAACACACAAATAACTAGTTACCACTTACAAGTGGAGAGTGTCAGCACACACTGTTACAAGAAACAACACACAAATACCTAGTTACCACTTACAATTGGAGAATGTCAGCACACACTGTTACAAGAAAAAACAGAAATACCTAGTTACCACTTACAAGTGGAGAATGTCAGCACACACACTGTTACAAGAAAAACACAGAAATACCTAGTTACCACTTACAAGTGGAGAGTGTCAGCACACACTGTTACAAGAAACAACACAGAAATACCTAGTTACCACTTACAAGTGGAGAGTGTCAGCACACACTGTTACAAGAAACAACACAGAAATACCTAGTTACCACTTACAAGTGGAGAGTGTCAGCACACACTGTTACAAGAAACAACACAGAAATACCTAGTTACCACTTACAAGTGCAGAGGACCTCAACTGACCCGA
This sequence comes from Limulus polyphemus, assembly GCF_000517525.1. Taxonomy (NCBI): domain Eukaryota; kingdom Metazoa; phylum Arthropoda; class Merostomata; order Xiphosura; family Limulidae; genus Limulus; species Limulus polyphemus. Next base: position 134,434 of record NW_013666945.1, read on the forward strand.
GGGAGAAGAACAAGGAAACCGCGGCTTAACATCAAAGTGGTAAACTGTATGCATAAGAGCTGCACCAGATTTCAACAGTCTCCCATTATGATTGGTTACTGCAATGCCAGGGGATGGAAGAAAGTTAATATTACCATGAGAAGTTATCTGAATATTATGACATAATACTCCTTCAAGAGACTAAACTCTCAGACCCTGAGGATCTCATTGTAACTGTCTTTAACTTAATACCACATGTTGACCCAGAGGTCGGGACAGCCATTGCAGTTTGACACGAGAGCAGCATCTACTATGAGCATTATGACAGCTCTCAAGATTTACATTCTGTTTTCCACAGTATAGCCACCTACTACCTCATATTGCTAAATTCGGGCGAACTAACAAGAATTGTGCAACATCACAGTGACAGACTCATGTATATACCTTGCTTTTGCTAAACCCACCTTGAGTGTAACCTCTACTTGGCATAGGGTACATAATATCAAAAGGGTCTAAGATGCACATGAAGACTGGAAGATACAGTGCTATAAAACAATCTAGAAATCAATACCAATATGCCAAGTTTTCTGGTAACTTTCACACCCTCAAGCATCTCTCCAACATCAAGCAAAGTCAAGCCAGAAACTTGGCTGGCATAGAAACCAAAAACGTGGCAATGTCAATCACTTATGATTATGACAATACTCCTCGTGTAAAGAAGAAGACCAGGGCAACGCTTTTTTGTATAGATACATTAATCATTGTGACAATGGTTACATACACGAGAGGCTAATACAGTCCAGCTGATCGTTCCCGTTGACAACATGCTCAGAACAGGCATCAGTGTAAGATGGACCATAGCTGCAGTAACTACCAGAGGATGCGTAATGAATCATAGAATCTGATAATCAGATTCAATCATCCTTATTAACAAATTGATTCAAGAATCACCACTCTCACTTGTCCTCTTCATCGTCTACATCATGGATCTATCCCGCCTTGATGATCTAACCACGTGTCATATGCTAACCTTTGCTGACAACATCCTAGTATATATTAGAAGCTCTAGCAAAGCTGAAATCGAAAGATGCAATCATTCCTTAGCTGTGTGAGCAAATGGTGCAATGATGTAGGAATGATCACCAATCCTGCCAAATTCTAACACTCAACTTGCTGATGAAGACAAGCCATTACCATCCTTTGAGGGTACTGGCAACCTTGTAAAAGAAACACTTAAGTGTCTGGTGGTAATCTTTGACAGACAACTTCGCCAGTCGTATTAACACCACATAAGCATAGCTACCAAAGGCATCAATGCACTGAAAGTGGTACTAAGAAGCAGAGCTGAAAAACTGTACTTGTTTATACTCTGCCAAATAGTTATCCACTCCATCCTGAATTATGCACTACCTCTGATCAGTATGAGTGCTATTTAAAATATGCAAAACACCTATTTAAGATTGGTAGCCTCATCAAGGCTCTATTGAACCTTACAATACAATCAGCATCACAGAGTACCAACAATGTTTACAAGCAAAATTCTTCACTAGGACTTTACAGCATAAAGATGGTGTATTCCATCATCAAACCACTGCACTTTTAAATTGAGACATTTCAGCTCTATAACAATCCTTCAGACACCAACTAAGTACACAATGACTTAAAATGTGCCCCAGGAGATAGTCGCATATGAACAGATGACATATAGCCATCACCGAAATAAATTAATCATTGCCATAACTCAAATGCTAAGACAGAAAATATAAAGATTGGGTGGTGGAGGATAAAAAGGTTGTAAACATATATTTAAAGACCATGGTCGACAATGACCTGCCTTCACAGCCACAGGTAACGAGAGCGCTGGTTGGATGTCTTGTAGAGCATATGGCTGATGTAGCATTCAAAAATGGAGCTGGAAACCATAAAACAATTTTTCTCTGGATTGGTGAAAAGCACTGAGCTGCAAATAGACAATGCCATTAACATAATATTTGTGACTGACTCGCAGACAGTACTGTATGAAATTCAGAGTGTCGGTCCCTAGATGAGTGGCAGAAAGCAAAACAACTGAATGAACCATCACCTGGATGTATGTGACACGCCATAGAAGGATAAAGTTATATAAGGAAGCTTACAAGCTCGCAAAAGAAGCTTCCATATAAAAATCTGGCATAACTCTGTCAATATTCCCCATCAAAACGCTCAATATGCTCCAGCAAGACATTCTTTAAGTAGGAACTCGGTCAACATTTAACATCATGACGCTTATTAAACGGATTGTACTTGAAATACCGGTTTCGCAAAATTCATAAGGTTGTATTCTTTAACAATTTATAGAAAAGGTTCATGTTGCTATTTCGAATTAAAACTCGAAACGTCTGTCAACTCAAGCAAAAGATATTATCTCTGAGGTTGTAACTATAACAAAGGATTAGCTCAATTTGTTAATATACTGTTGTTCTGGTGTATGTAAGCGTTTTTACACTCACAAAAAAGAAACCTATCA
>NW_013666945.1:137901-154148 GCF_000517525.1 Limulus polyphemus
GTTCTTCTACAAGAAACAAAAGTTTAACACTAACCAAAACTATCACACAAATGGTAGTTATAACAAATAAAAGAAGCAATTAATTCGTTAGATCAAATGACAATAAGGAAAATAAATACTGAATTCTCAAAAAGTTTAATTCTCGGAAAGTTTCGTCTCGAAAATCACAAGTTTTTTTTCGCACTGTACCGGAAGATGGCGGTAGTATATTGTTTTTAACCCATTTTGTTTGGTACGAGGAACTGATCTTCTGATACAAGTCTTTGTCACCAGTATCTGACCACTGATTATCAGAAAATAATTTTATCCCTTTACCATATAGCATCCAGAAGAATATTCTTCTTAGTTACACAAGCATGTGTTTCTCATTAATAAGATATCTAGTTATTGATTGAAGGCGATGTGTTTCACATTTACTTTATTCATTGAATGAACAAATTTTGTTTCTAATTCATGACCTAAACAAATAAAGAAAATTTCAGTTTTCACGTCGTTCTAAAACAAGTTAAAAGACAATATCAATTATTGTATCATTAAATCACTTATAATAAATTCAGTTATCCATAGTTGTAAATCGCCATATCCTAATATCGATGAAAGTTTAGAAGCAACAAGCTAAATATTATCAGTTTCATCAACAGAACATTTACAATATATATCTATTCATCCTTGTACTGTCTACCAGTTTCAGAACATATCAAGACTTTTCGCTGATATCGCATCCTTAAGTTTTAAATATTTGAGTTAAGTTTTATTGTCTTAAATAATAAAACATTTTTTCATGATTCTCTATACTTTCATGCTGGAAACTTTTTGCTCACTTACTTCGAAAATTTTACTTAATTTGTACTAACTTTTCTTTGCTCATATCATCAGTAATTTTTCACTAGAAATAAAAACACTAAAAAATTATATAACACTAATATAATAAAGAACGAGTAAGTTCGAGTTCGATGAAAAATAACGAAGGATGTTTAGTTTAAAAGAAATGTTTTGTCAAATTACTTTTCCATACACATACTGATAACGATGCACATTTTAAGAAAGAAAACAAACCAACAAAGTATTAAAGAAAGCGTAATCACAATTATAAATTAAAATATCGTTCCCTTATTCGACATGAAAGGAATATTGAGAATACCATTACGAACCATGTAAAACATTAAATACATTTCACGGTTTTTTAATTCATACCATTTATGCAACATAACATTTATTTTTTTTCAGAAAAAAATATTCATAATCACTTAATTAGTACAAATACAATAAGGAAAGTGCCAAACAAAAGACAGTGCAGTAGATAAGAAAATAAAATTATAAATGTTTTTTTTTGTCAAAATTTATTGTCACAGTTATAACGCCCTACAACCAAAAGTGAAAAGCAAGTATGAATGATGATGTTTTTACTTTGTGTTTTCATTCGTACTAAAATATGCCATTTTAAAGCCAAAGAGCAGTAATATTTTGCAGCAGTAATATTAATTTGAAATAAAATAGTTGGATGAAACAAGATGCAAAAAAAAATGTCTTTTACGTTTCTCTGGAAACAACTATATTGAAATATATTTGTTGTCTATCACTCCTGCTTTTTATTCAGATTATAACCAGTAAAATATTTTTTATATGCGCACGAAAATAAAATAAAAACAAAGATATATTGAAAACATAGAACATTATGAACATTCTTCAAAAACTTTGGATTATTTAGCAAATAAAACGATCTTCAGAGAGCTGGTCGTACCTTATATGAACGTATAAGTATTGCATAAGTATAAGCTGTTATTGTAAGGTATTTTAGGTAGATGTGTATAAGTTTTCGACGTTTCGAATCAGAATGCGATTGTATAGGGAAATGTTATAGAGAAGAACTAAGCAAACAAGAACATTTATGAAACTTCTTCTAAACTCATTTTAAAATTGATTCTGTAACAGTTTTTCTGTCGACGTTGATGTCATCAAATATATATATATATATCCAACACAATGAGGATTTGTTTGTTTCTTTGTTATTAAGCACAAAGCTATATAATGGGTTATCTGTGCTCTGGTATCGAAACCCGCATTTTAGCGTTTTAAGCTGTGAAACTTACTGCTAAGCCACCGGAAGGCATCTTGAGGAATGGTATATTAAAACAAATCGACTGATTCTTTTCCAGAAATTCTCTTTAATTAAGGATGCCTACAACATCTAGTTATAAAACAGAACATGTTGTGTATTACTTTGTATCATTGTTAACCTTCAATTACTATTACTACCCTAATTATAATGTATTATTGAGTTGCCAATATTTAATTCCGTACAAATAAAGATTAAATAAAAGTTTGAACGACCACAAGAAAGATTTCATACACAGATAACGTGATGAAGACCTGAGTAGGGAGAAATAGGTAGCACGACATTGCAAAAAAAAAAAACTACACTAAATAGCAATATCATATTCTCAACTTCATATTAAAATCAAGCTCTTATCAGGAGCATCATTATGTTTTTGTGAATTATATTGTTTCATTCACACAGGTTATGATCATTACAAGAGTTTCGATTTATTTGCCAGAAAAACAACAACTTTATTCTACACATATATTTGTAAAAGGCTCCAAAGAGCTATGAAACTACGCTAAGCGACAGAAACTTAAGAAAACTGACAAGACTAGATTTTCACTAAACGACAGAAACATACTAAACCCGACAAATTTAGTTTTCTCTAGACGACACATACCAAATTTATCAAGATTCGATTTTCACTAAAAGACAGAAAGACACGAAACCCTATAAACTTAGTTTTGTCTAAACGACAGTAATGTACCAAACCTGTTAGAAATAAGATTAAATTTTCACTAAAAGAAAAAACATGCCAAACCATATAAAATTATAGTTTTCTCTAAACGACAGAAGCATACCAAACTATCAAAAATGTAAGTTTTCTCTGAACGACAGGAACATACCAAACATGTTAAGATTAAATTTTCAGTAAAAGAAAGAAACATACCAAACCATACAGAATTAAAGTAATGTACCAAAGCCGACAAGATTAGCTTTCTGTAAACGACAAACACGAAATTTATCAAAATCAGAAGTGAATCACAAATCGTGAAGTATCAACTGTCTCTTATTGATGACAGGTGTGTTTTCTTAGCAAGCACAGATTTCCTTAAATATTATTTTCAAACAGCTTTATTCCATCGAGTTTTAAGACAATTCGTTCCTCACTTCTACAACAGATTATACTGTATTATGTTAGTATTTAGTTTTTACAGAACAGTAAAGATATTATTTTCATATTCTTTGAAAGATTTAAGCATTTGACACCATGTTTCATTGCTAATATGTTATGCCCTTTACTCAGGAACACCTATTTTAGACGTAGGATATTTGTTAAGTAACGTTTTGATACTGACTCACAGAAAGCTTTAGAGAGTTTTATCTGGAAAAATGTACGTAACCTAAATACGGTCCACTAAGAACGTATTCACTAAGTATAACTCTCCAACTTACCAGTTTTGTTACTTGTCTATTGTAAAAGGACCACATTAAAGCCAATTACATTTTCATGCAATTAGTTTTTTTTTGTTTCGTTTAGTTTTGCTATCCATTTTCATCAAAGCTGTGATTTTTTAACCTTTTATACTTTTATATGCTTATTTCAGTTTGGATAGTAAAGCCACCAGATGTGTGATTTCGTATTCTATAGAGAAATATTCATGTCTATCTGAATTTGTCTGTTAAAATGGTATTATACAATCCAGTTGTTTAGGATAGCCTTGTACAAATTGATATTTAATAAAAAAATTGAATTTTGTTTTGTAAAAGTCACCATAAGCAATATAGAGAAACATACGAGCTGAATATCCGATATTGTGGGTGTTTTCTAGAGTGGTTGGTGTCTTTAAATATGACATGCCGTAAATACATTACTGTTGAAAAATTAATCATATTGTAGAAAGGACGCATCAGACTTACAAATATCTTCTAATAGAACAAAAACATTTATAAGATATTATAAAGCACAGCTTGGAGAACAACCGACATTGCTAGACGTACAAAAAGTATTTCTAGGATAACAGAAAGCAGTGCTAGAGGTAGAAAGCATACTGTTAGGGAAATAAAAGTAGCACTGCTAGTGATACAAAAAGCACCACTAGTGTGTGGCTTTTATACTAAAGTTATTGATGATGGTTGTAATATAAGTTGGTTGTATTTGGAATAATTTCTGCTGTTTTCCATATGCAAAACTAGAAGGAGTAGCGAGCTGAAATCGCACAGTTAATATGTAATATATATATATATATATGATTATTTAATTTTTTTTCTAAACATAGGTCTTTTCTACACGGACGTTATATTGGGAAGACAGAAAGAAAATATAAAGAATTTGTTAAAATCCTGTGCCTCGTTTATCAATTTTGTCATGAAAGTGACAGGACTACTTGCAGAAGAACAATAATCCATTTAGTTGTTTGGTGCCGAAGAACATTGGTGTAGTGATCACATGATAAAGCGTGATTAAGACATAAACAGCAGCAAATACCAGTTGAGAGGGACTCATTTTCCTAGTGAAGGATTTATAAAAAAAAAAGCTTGAATTCTCATATCTTTCATGTAATGATGCAAGGAAATATACGTAGACATCGAAAAGCACTTCAAATATATACTAGTAATGCATGGTATATAACCATATATAACAATATGATACAGTGTAGATTATGGAATAAAAGACACAGCGGAATTGTAAACTTATTCATAAATAATACATATCCGAGTTAGAATAAAATAAATAAATTCTCCAACGAGTTCCATCTCTGGACTTCCAACTCAGTTACCTTGTGACAGTTAGGTTTACACCGCCGCAATAACTTAGCAATGAATCAACGTTAAGAAACAAACTAACTTGGTTGGTTCCACGTACGAAGCCGGGGAATGAACTTACAAGTATATAGTGTCCGTGAGTTAAATCAGAATACGAAAAACTGACGGTGTAATATAAAAATCAGAGGCTTTTATTTCCCTTATATTGAAACCCACCGATGACGTTTACACAGTTTTGTATACAATACCAAAGATAGAAATTCATCCAAAAAAAAAAAAACTTTGCAAATTAAGTTATTGACATCATTACCATACTTAGCTACCTGTATGTATTTACTTAACACACAACCACCGGTAGGTTTTTCCATCCATCCGTATAAGTTCCATTCAGAATGGATTGTTGATTTTTTTTTATGAACCATGTTAAAAAGAGTTTGGATTTGTCAAAATAAAGGTACGTTTTTATTCAAAAGTAGAATTTGTAGTAGGCCGTTATAGAACGATTATGTTTTTACGACTATATGAGGAATATTTTCAGCTACAGTAATAATTCTACTGATTGGACCACTATATTGCATGACATTTTGATATATCTCCCCCTTTTTCCATTGGTGTTCAAAAGTAGGTTTGAGGCTTATAACACTAAAATACGGGGTTTGATCTCTTTCCGTTGTACAGGCTATAATTGGCATTAAATCTTAAAGTTTTTTTTCGTAATTTGTCATTAAAAAGGTTGTGGTAATAACATTTCCGAATTATCAAATAAAAGTGCTCCCCAAAAATATTCTAAAACTGAAAGTAGAAATCAGTACGATACACGAAGCGAAAATTTTATTCAGTCTGAATAAATAAAGAACACTTAAACGATAAGGATAGTTTTATTTGCTCAATGTATGTGCTTCAGTGTTATCGTATTTAGTCTATCACAGATATTAAAGCATCCCCTTAACAGATTTCATTTTTCTAGTATATAACTTACATGTTTTAATGTATCATTCAAGAGAGATTTTAGAATAACATGACCCCACTGATGTCAAAAGTGTAATGATAAAGTAAGTATATTTCCAACATTAACTCGTATGTCACAGTGCCCAGTACCAGATGTTTACATTTTTTCTTTAGAATGTTAATTTACACCATATGACTGAGGTTGATCTTAAAAATACGTTCACATTTATTTGTTCAGTTTGTTTATTGTTCAGCCATTATGTCTTTCATCATTTCAACATATACCTGAAACATTCTGAAGATATTATACATAAAATAATTTGTTCTATATGTCTACTTCTAAATTCTAGGTTGAAAGTACGGAAAGAGTCTATAGTAAGTTTTCGTACCTGGTGTACTTTATGTTAGAAACCTGCAGTAGTTGATGCATGCTAAGAAGCTGCTGTACCTATAGTGCATTGTATTTTAAGGTATAGTACTTAGTACACTGCATGTTAAGTAGTTGCAGTGCCTGGTGTACGGTATATTAAGCTGTAGTACCTAGTACACTGCATGCTAAGTAGTTGCAGTGCCTGGTGTACGGTATATTAAGCTGTAGTACCTAGTACACTGCATGTTAAGTAGCTGCAGTGCCTGGTGTACGGTATATTAAGCTGTAGTACCTAGTACACTGCACGCTAAATAGTTGCAGTGCCTGGTGTACGGTATGTTAAGCTGTAGTACCTAGTACACTGCACGCTAAGTAGTTGCAGTGCCTGGTGTACGGTATGTTAAGCTGTAGTACCTAGTACACTGCACGCTAAGTAGTTGCAGTGCCTGGTGTACGGTATATTAAGCTGTAGTACCTAGTACACTGCACGCTAAGTAGTTGCAGTGCCTGGTGTACGGTATGTTAAGCTGTAGTACCTAGTACACTGCACGCTAAGTAGTTGCAGTGTCTGGTGTACGGTATATTAAGCTGTAGTACCTAGTACACTGCATGTTAAGTAGCTGCAGTGCCTAGTGTATATTAAGCTATAGTACTTAGTTCACTGCATGTTAAAGTAGATTCAGTACCGACAGTGTACGATATATTAATGTATAGTATCTAGTATGCTGCACGTTAAGTAGTAGCAGTATGATGTGGTGTATGTTAAGCTGCAGTACCTGGTGCGTAGTGTAATGTGTGTTAAACTGTAGTACCTGGTGCGTAGTGTAATGTGTGTTAAGCTGTAGTACCTGGTGCGTAGTGTATTGTGTGTTAAGCTGCAGTACCCGGTGCGTAGTGTAATGTGTGTTAAGCTGTAGTACTCGGTGCGTAGTGTACTATGTGTTAAGCTGAAATACCCGGTGCGTAGTGTACTGTGTGTTCAGCTGTAGTACCCGGTGCGTAGTGTACTGTGTGTTAAGCTGTAGTACCCGGTGGTAGTGTACTGTGTGTTAAGCTGTAGTACCCGGTGCGTAGTGTACTGTGTGTTAAGCTGTAGTACCCGGTGGGTAGTGTACTGTGTGTTAAGCTGTAGTACCCGGTGCGTAGTGTACTGTGTGTTAAGCTGTAGTACCCGGTGGGTAGTGTACTGTGTGTTAAGCTGTAGTACCGGTGCGTAGTGTACTGTGTGTTAAGCTGTAGTATCCAGTACGTAGTGTACTGTGTGTTAAGCTGTAGTACCTGGTGCGTTGTATCTATTAATTAACTGCGGTGTCTATTATATTACATGGTAAACTGTGGAAGCTGTATACCAAGCTGCAGAACCGAGTTTATTGTATGTTCAGCTGAGATATCTATAGTGCACTATATATTAATCTATAGTGCTTAGTGTGATGTTTATTTGTTCCTAATAAAACTGCCTATTGACGGCTAAAAATACAAATAATTAAATTGTGGCGGAATGCTACATGTTCAAATACCTATAGAATGATAGGTTTCTTTTTTCTTTTTTGTGAGTTTAAAACACTTAAAAAACTACATTTCGATTTTCGATACCTCACTAATATAAAAGTTTGGTTTGGTCTGAAGTTTCATTGGTGGTAGTGTCCAGGGTCACTGATGAGGAGTGGAATTCTCCGAAACTAGTCTGGCTCACAGACACACCCCCAATGAAAGAATAGACCATTCCAAGCTTTTACTTGTTGGTAAACAAATGTTTAAATAACTCTATTTATTCAATACTGTTGTTCTGTTTGTTTCAGTTCTTAACAAACACCAAACTCTTTAAGGCAGACAAAGATTAATATTTCGAACATTATGGCTCGGTCTTGTTTCTTGGTGAATGATTCTCATTGAACCTGACTATTGGCACACACATCCTGTGTGTTGTATGCCCACACTCACGCCTACATCAGTATATATTTTTTTGTAATTACTAGTAGTGTTTGATGCTGTCTGTAAGACAAATACGGGCATCTATCGTAAGAAAACAATACTCAAATGTGGGAAATTTCACTTGTTCTTTCGTACATAGAAAGCTGAGGGTAGAAGAAGTCACAGAGAGTATCTTTATATATTTGATTAATTTATAAGCTATTTTAAATTTACTGGCTAGTAGTCAAGTTTTTAATAACATTATATATATATATTGTTGTCTCAGAAAAAAGAATTAGGCATAAAATTATGAAAAATTAAGAAGTTATTTAAATATATAAGACTTAAAACTAGGTCGTTATCGTTAGTATCTTCATAACGTCATCGGAGAAGAACTAAACCGGATGTAATTTATATCAAATAGTACGGAACTGGTTGTATTCAGTCAAAAGCAAAATTTCCACCCACGTGAGACAACTCATGGGCTGATTTCCACAACTCCTTTCAAGCGTAAAAAAATCTTTCACACTGCTTCTATCTTCGTCTACTGTTTCTCTTTCAGACTACAACTGCAGTCTGTGTGTGCGGTTAAATGAAATCTTGTTAACTAATTTTAGGTTTTCAAATATATGTTGCCACTACAGCCAGCAGTATTTATGATCCAGTGTATTTTCCTCGTGAACGATTAATTAATTTCAAATTTATTGTTGTATTACAGAAACCGTATTTATATTTGGCGAAATCGATACAGAATAACTTCTTTGATTCTTAAATACAAGCCAAACGACGTTAAAATAGCAGACCAATATATATTTTTTTACTACTTATTAGAGAGTAAATAGCATTATGTTCTACAGTCCCAGCGAAGTCCCAAGTATGAAAGTTAATGAAGACTCACGCTAATTCAACGTTGCATTTGTGCGAAATCACACAAACGTCTATTGTAGTTTACGATGTTTAACTATAATGATCTTTCTCCAATATTAGATACACTAGGTAGATTAAATCATTTATATTGTACCCTCGTTATTACTCTTATTTATGGTCGATTTTCACTTACGTAACTTATTACATATATTGTTATCACCTGGGCCTTCATCAATTTATTCTTATTACATGGGCCCTCATTACATGTATTGTTGTCACGCGGGTCCTCATTACATGTATTGTTATCACGTGGACCCTAATTACATGTATTGTTGTCAAGCGGGTCCTCATTACATGTATTGTTATCACGTGGGCCCTTATTATATGTATTTTTAGTTATCACGTGGACCCTCATTACATGTATTGTTATCACGTGGGCCCTTATTATATGTATTTTTTGTTATCACGTGGACCCTCATTACATGTATTGTTATCACGCTGGCCCTCGTTAATTACATGTGTTATTGTCAAGCGGGTCCTCATTACATATATTGTTATCACGTGGGCCCTTATTATATGTATTTTTTGTTATCACGTGGATCCTCATTACATGTATTGTTGCCACGCGGGTCTACATTACGTGTATTGCTATCACGTGGGCCCTCATTAAATGTACTTGTTTAAAAACTAACACAATCAAACATCATTCCATATATAGATTAGCGACTTTTACCTGAGGAAGAGAACTGTCCCGAAACGTTGTGTGTCAACCGTATTATATAAGTATTTTATACTTTGCTATGTCTTTGGTGAATTTCTTAACGACTTATCTATGTTTTAGCTTTGAATTTGGCAATTCGTTTATTTTAAAGTCAAGGTTATGCTCCTGACCTCAGAATCAAGTCTATTTGAAAGTTTTATTCTCTGATGATGCTACGTTAACGTTGGCGAAACATAGTTTTATTGTATGGTGTTACTTCTATTCAATGTTAGCTGTTTCATTTTTTTAAATGTTCACACATTACGCTCTACCATAGCTGTTTAATTTTTTAAATGTTCACACATTACGCTCTGCCACAGTCTTCTATTACCATAATTCGTCAATCTCTCGGGATCCCTTATTGATCAAAACTCTTTTATTGGTTATTTCAAAGCATAAGATCCTGTTGGTGATTTGAGAAAATAAACTGGTTTTGCTCTTCCATTTTTCGTAAAAATACGACGCCTAATTTTCATAAGCTGGCTACCTTGTTGTCATGCAGGTTCATCTGCTCAATGTTAGCGGCATGTTTGTTTTGTTTTTGAATTTCGCGCAAAGCTACACGAGGGCTATCTGCGCTAGCCGTCCCTAATTTACCAGTGTAAGACTAGAGGGAAAGCAGCTAGTCAGCACCACCCACCGCCAACTCTTGGGCTGCTCTTTTACCAACGAATAATGGGATTGACCGTCACATCATAACTCCCCCACGGCTGAAAGGGCGAGCATGTTTGGTGTGACGGGAATTCGAACCCGCAGATTGCGAGTCGAGCGCCCTAATCACTTGGCCATGCCGGGCCTTAGCGGTATGTAATGTAAGGAATAGAATACTTCATCGTATCTTATTTTTCACTGAACTTTACTTCCTGTAAAGGAGAAGCAAAATATTTGAACACCTAAACGATTAGATATGTTTAAACCTTATTATGATAATGATTTAATTAAAATACTAATACCTAGTGCCTGTGTTTATTCATTTTATCTCCTTCTTGATAATTGTGTTCAAAAGCGTCGTAACATTATTTTGTAAGAGTTTTTGTGTAGCTCTTCCTTACTGAACTTATGATGATGTTTTTTTTGTTGTTGTTAGCGCAAAGCTGCCAAATGAATTACACAGGCCTGCGATGGTTTTATTGTCTTGATATTTTTACATGTTCTACAGTAATTCCTGTACGCTGGATCCGAAAATGATGTCCATTTTTCTCCATCACGTACAGATTTTTCACAAAACGTCATATCGCAATACATAAAAGAAAGACCACAACACCTAGTTTTGAGACTAAAAGACGTAGATTACACAAACACACACAAATCAGGATGAACGAGGATGCACATTCGTTTGACATCAGTGTTCTTCCCTTTTCTTCAGTTTATATTTTTGTTAACAAACATAATAATAAAAAGTGTTCATTGTGGTAAAAGAAATAATAATTTGATCTAAATAAGAGTTGTTTTTTTTCTTCCCGATTTGTAAAAAATTCTTACGTGATAGAAAAAAAAAGAATATTATTTTCGAAATCTGCGTAGCTGAATTATAGAAAATTCGTTATTAAAACCAAAACAACTTTTATGAAATTTAAATTCGCATGTCTGTGTTATCTGTGTTCTGCCCACCATGAGTATCGAAACCCGACTTTTAGTGTTGTAAGTCGTCAGACTGGTCTCTGAGCCACGAAGTGGCAGTTATAATGATGAACTTTGACAATAGTAACCAGGGATACTGTTTAGGTGCAAATTATTTTTCGCAACACGCTACAGTTTTAATAGGAATACTGAGATTTTGTATAAAAATTCGAGGATAGTAAGTACGATTTACTCTTTCAATTGCCCATCTATTCAACTTTATTGGATGCTGTTTTGTTTTTGTTGTTATTTTCATGACTTTATGTACTAAACACTCTTTTATGAACAAGGAGTACTTTCCGAAAGAATGAAGAAATAAGGGGGAAAAGACAACAACAACAACAGGTTTTTGTAGTTCATTTCTTATATGAAAAGTCTAGCATTTAGTTTTGCTCATTTAAAAGACGTATAGTCAATAGCGTCTAATTTTTCTGAGTGTTAAAAACTAACACTAACCCCTTATAAAAATGGGTAAGAATATATTTGATGAATAGAACTATAACATCTGAGACGTACTGTAAAAGTAGTATAGAAAGAAAACGTCTTCTGTAGAGATACGCTTCTTCCACCTGCAGTGAACTGCAGTACGTGATTTTTGCTGACACCTTGTTGATCTATTGATCCCCCCTCCCCCAAGAAACATGTGTTGCACACTGCACCTTGCAGTTCCTAGTACAGGTACACCACAGAGAAAAATTTGGATTATTTTTTAACATATTGCCGTATTTGCGTTAATGAACAAGCGCTTCAAAAAGTAAGGCGTCGTTTCCCGGTGGGACAGCGATAAGTTTACGGATTTATAACGTTAGAATCCGGAGTTTGATTCCCCGCGGTGAACACTGTAGATAGCCCACTGTGGCTTTGCTCTAAAACAAAACTGTAAGGCGTTTTTGTTATAAAACTACTCAATCTTACAAAATACAGTACACTAGTTGCTGTCATACCGAAATCTGACCTGTTGCTAAATTTTCCATGATTTTCTGTCCCCCGGTGGGACAGCGGACTCACTACGCCGAAATAAGGGATTCGATTATCCTCTGTGGACACAGCAGATAGCTCGATGTGGCTTTGCTATAAAAATATAAAGAATTCAGTTGCATTCAATTAGTTGTTTTTTCTGCATTTTAGGCATACAAAATCAGGGTTAAATGTCATAAATTTAAGAAGTTTAAATTGGCAGATAGCTTGGAAGATTTACAAAGCTGTAGGAAGGCTAGGGATCTGGTTAAGAAAGATGTTAGGAAATCCAAAAGGGCTGATGTGAAACGAACATCAAGGACTTTGTTTTAGAGGTAAGTAGTGTGTTAGAATGGGGATTGTACCCTTAAAGGATGTTGATGGCAACGTTATTGTCGAAGATTATAAGGTGAGCAAGCTTTTAAACGTTTTCCCGGCTTTTGTTTTCACAAGTAAAAATACTAGCAATATTCCTGACTCTGAGCATTCCTTTGTAAATATTAGATTTGACCGCACGTTTAACTTAGATGAGAACCAACTCAATATCATAACTGAAGAAAAGGATCTTGGCAAAGTGGTAGATAAGTCACTCAAGCAATCGAAGCAATGTTTTATTGCTAATACCAAAGCCAATATGATTTTACGGTGTATTTATAGATCTGTTGATTGCAAGTGAAAATAAGTAATTATTTCTCTATGCAAATCAGTAGTTAGACTTTACTTGGAATTCTGTGTACGGCTTTGGTTTCCTTATCTAAGAAAGGATATTGACTTGTTGGAAAAGGCTTAGAGGAGGACTACTATATGTATATACAGAATATGATTCCAAGGATGGAAGAGTTTATCTTAAATGAATAGATTCACATATCTTATCTAGTTTGTGGAAAAAGAAATATAATAAGAAGTAATTATCCGGATGATTGATAGGATAAAGACCTTTATTTTCTTTGTACTATATTCTGGAGATAATAGGAAAAGAGTACACAAGTTCAAGATTTGGAAAATACAGGCAATAGCTCCAGTTAAGACAGTTTTATTTTTCTAACGGAGTGATTGGCTTATAGAATGAGTCGCCGTCGGCAATAGTGGAAGACGTCACTTTGCGGGAGTTTAAGCGGGAAATCTACAATTTCCTCTAATGTAAATGGTGGGTTTAAATTTTTACTTTTCACAATAGGAAGGGAGGGTGTGAAAGGACTATGTTGGAAGACCCAATGTTCCTAGTTGTCCGTAGGTTATGATATGTTAGCTTTATATTAACGGGAACAGTTAGTGGAGATTTCGGTAAAGTCCGTATGTTTGTTTGCATACAAAATATTTCAATGCTGTTCATTACTTTTCTTTACAATAAACAATTAGGGCCATGATAAACTATATCACAATCAAAAGTCAAGACCATCTAGTCAAGGTTATGACACTACATTACAATAAACAATTAGGGCCATGACAAACTATATCAAAATCAAAAGTCAACACCATCTAGTCAAGGTTATGACACGCTCTACATTACAATAAACAATTAGGGCCATGATAAACTATATCACAATCAAAAGTCAACACCATCAAGTCAAGGTTATGACACTACATTACAATAAACAATTAGGGCCATGATAAACTATATCACAATCAAAAGTCAAGACCATCTAGTCAAGGTTATGACACGCTCTACATTACAATAAACAATTAGGGCCATGACAAACTATATCACAATCAAAAGTCAAGACCATCTAGTCAAGGTTATGACACGCTCTACATTACAATAAACAATTAGGGCCATGACAAACTATATCACAATCAAAAGTCAAGACCATCAAGTCAAGGTTATGACAAGATCTACATTACAATAAACAATTAGGGCCATGACAAACTATATCAAAAGTCAAAACCATCTGCTCAAGATCCGGGCAAACTCGATACCACGTTCGCAAGTCAAGATTACCTGATCGTCATAGCAAATTGTCATCGCATTCGAAAGTCGAAACCACTTGAACAAGATCATGACACGCAATCATTACAATGTGGGTCATCAAGAACTGTCATGGGCTCAGAACTGTAGTTGTAGGATCTCGATTCTGATGGAAAAAAGCAAGGCTACACGATGAAGGTCGTGGCAAATCTATATTACAATCTGGGTCACCATGAGCTGTCATTCGCTCAGAATTAGTGTTCTAGGACCCTGAGTCTGATGGAACCACATTCTAGTTTTAACTTTATCACAACGAAGGTGGAATTTTCAGTTATTCAATTAAACAAAAACTAATGCGATACCACTCTAATTTAATACACATTTCAGATTTTTAGTTGTTATTCTATTACGAAAGTATTATGATTACGTAATCATTTTAATTTTAAAACGTCAAATATAAACCGGGAGAAATATATATATATATATAGCGTACCCCAACATTAATGAACTGAATCTCAAAAAACGTAGTTTGTTCCTCTCTTCTTTCTTTATCAGGGTTGGCATGGCCAGGTGGTTAGGGCGCTCGATTCGCAATCTGAAGGTCGCGGGTTTAAATCCCCGTCCCACCAAACATGCTCGCCCTTACGGCCGTGGGGGCTTTATAATGGTACGGTCAATCCCACTATTCCTTGGTAAAAGAGTAGCCCAAGAGTTGGCGGTAGGTGGTGATGACTAGTTGCCTTCCCTCTAGTCTTTCGCTGCTAAATTAGGGACGGCTAGTGCAGATAGCCCTCGTGTAGCTTTGCGCGAAATTCAAAACGAACAAATCTATTGTATCATATAATTAGTTCATATAACCCTCAAGTAGCTTTGCGAAAAATTCAATAAACAAACAAACAAAACCTTTTTTTTTTCTTTTTACGAGTTTATCGAAAGAAAACCTAAAGAAAATATGTAACCTGTAATTTATTTTGTCGCTAATATATTTATCTTTATAGTTATTTTGCCACCCAGGAGGTGCATTTCTTTCTCGTCTAATCGCGTTGACACATTTAAATTCTGGTATTTTAAGTTTTTACTTGTGTAACATTTACTTGAAGTGAAGAATACTTATATTAGATAGTAAATATATGTGTGTATATATAACGTTTTTTTGTTTACTCTGGCTAGAATTAAAAATCGCGCAGAAGAAATTAATTTGTATGTGCGTAGGAAAGATTTATATATATTCAAAATTTATTTCAGAAATACGAAATTCCCAGCGAGTTCCGGTTTTGTTCCGGTGTGACGTCAAGCCTCGCCAGAATTTATTTGTAAATATAAAGAAGAAATCGATACCCTTAATTAAAACCACTACGCGTTTAAGTTAACAATTTATTAATAGCGGTTCGTTATACATTGTTCCATCACCCTCTCGTATCGGCAGAGACCCGTATGAACATAATATCTGTCTCAGTAGTCGACTGCAATAACGTTATATGATATGTTTATAACCACTGGTTATCTTCACTTTTGTAATGGCTAAGTAATCTTTGCAGATACAAAACAGCCCAGTATTTATAAGTAATAGATAGGTGGATGAATGGATTAATAAATAGAATACCAGAGAGATAGCGAGGGGGTTTAAATAGCAGAAACGAGAATGATATATGCATTTTAAAATAATATTTATCGCGGTATAGAATCGAAAGACTGACTGTTCAAACTTTACCGATATACAGTAAAATGTGTGTAAAATGAGAAGTTCCAGCACAAGGAAAAACCTTACTGTTAACAACACTACGAATAATTCTTTTAGACTTGGAAGCATTTACTGGAGTTTTCTTTTTAATAACTCGTTGTATTCTCTAAGCAATAGTCTTTTCATTAAATATTTAATATAAGCTCTAAATGGAAGTTAAACAAAACTAGATTAGAAAGAGCTACTTCCGGTTCTGGTTTGAAAATTAATCCGCCCCAAAAATGGTTTATATGTTATCATAAAACAGGATGTTCAACAAACCCAATAAACCCTGTTTATATGCTATCAAAAAACGAAAAGTACAACAACGAAAATAATAAGGAGAACAATCCCGACGCTGGCTTAATGAAAAAAAAAAAA
>NW_013666945.1:154797-156306 GCF_000517525.1 Limulus polyphemus
AAAACTGTTTATATGCTGTCAAAAAACGAAAAGTACAACAACGAAAACAATCCAGATGCTGGTTTAATAGAAAAAAAAAACCCGGTTTATATGCTGTTACAAAACGAAAATAATATGGAGAACAATCTCGACGCTGGCTTAATGGGAAAAAAAAAACTGTTTATATGCTGTCAAAAAACGAAAAGTACAACAACGAAAACAATCCAGATGCTGGTTTAATAGAAAAAAAAAACCCGGTTTATATGCTATCACAAAACGAAAATAATATGGAGAACAATCTCGACGCTGGCTTAATGGGAAAAAAAAAACTGTTTATATGCTGTCAAAAAACGAAAAGTACAACAACGAAAACAATCCAGATGCTGGTTTAATAGAAAAAAAAACCCGGTTTATATGCTATCACAAAACGAAAATAATAAGGAGAACCATCCCGACGCTAGCTAAATGGGAAAAAAAAAACCTGTTTATATGCTGTCAAAAAACGAAAAGTACAACAACGAAAATAATAAGGAGAACAATCCCGACGCTGGCCTTATGAGAAAAAAACAAACGGTTTATATCCCAACAAAAGGTAACTTCAACAATGAAAAAACGAAGTCTTTAATAAGAAGAACAATCCAGAAGTTTTGTCGATATATTATCGCTATACGTACAAATTATTTTGTATACAAGGTTTAGTTTCAAGCTTACTTGTATTTTATGGGTTTGCGAGAGCTAATTGTTACTTTTAGCTTTGGGTTAACGACATTTGTTTTTCGGCCTCATTGTAGAAGATAAGTGCTTTTATATAATGGAGGAAAGCCCCACGAAAGTTATGGAACACCAGAAAGTTGCTTGACCTCTACCAGCTCAACTCTACATATCTAAACTAAATATCGGT
Source organism: Limulus polyphemus (assembly GCF_000517525.1). Classification (NCBI taxonomy): domain Eukaryota; kingdom Metazoa; phylum Arthropoda; class Merostomata; order Xiphosura; family Limulidae; genus Limulus; species Limulus polyphemus. Next base: position 155,678 of record NW_013666945.1, read on the forward strand.
AGGGAGTACCAGCAAGAAGGAGGAGTCTTCTCTTCTAGAGTGACACCTCAAGGTCAGTATTGCATACTTTAGCCAGTCGCTCCGCAGCCGCAGTTGTCGCGACAATGTACCAGCCTTGAAATACGGCGTACACAAGTGTTACGGGAACTATAGCACAAGGACTTCTTTACATAGCTTGCTCAAGGAAAGTGTTTTAACATGAAAATAATACAATAATAAATAACGCACTCATCCTTATCAATAACAATCATTTATTCAACTTCAGAAGATGAAAAAATTTTATGTAGGTCCTTGATTAATCTATAATAATAAGACCTGTGTATGATTTCGTTTTCCAGTTATCCTTAACAAATATTTTCCCCCAATACTGTGATGTGAAGAAAAATATTTTTTACGAGCTACAAGTTTACCACTATAGAGATACTTATCTTAAGTGTTTTTTTGGTTTGTTTTTTAAGAAGTTGTGTATGAAATTGATAATGATCTTGATACCTTACAGGAACGAAGCTTTTCTTACAATTTGTTTATAACATGGGGATAACTACATTTACTGCTAAACTTACACTGCTTCTAATGATCTTGATACCTTACAGGAACGAAGCTTTTCTTACAATTTGTTTATAACATGG
>NW_013666945.1:156432-171562 GCF_000517525.1 Limulus polyphemus
CTAAACTTACACTGCTTCTAATGTTGGTATACAAAGTTATCATAAATCACCGGGGCCTAACTTTGTGACAGGTGGGTGGAGTTAAAAAAAAAAAAGATCAATCTTATAGTTGTTACTAATAGTGTATGTACACTAACTGAAAAAAAAAGGGGGGGACGTCCTCCTTCTGCCCTATGTGTTAGATGCCTTTGTCACAAATACAGGGTGTCCCAGAAGTCTGGACCCATAGGGAAAAATACAAAATTTATTCTTAATTAATTCATTATTCAAACTGTATGCCATTAACAACCATACACAAATCAATTTTTGGTATGCTGTGCCATCAGGGTATTTTCTTTCCTGAAATATGTACAACTGACATTAGAAATGTGTTAGTTTATCTTTAAGAATATAGTGTCTATTTTTCTATGGGTCCAGACTTCTGGGACACCCTGTACAATAATTTATATTTACTCGCACTCAAGAGGGTTTGACATTCTCCTTCATAAAGGTTTACGTAAAACTAGGGAACTACGTTTAGCTTAATGTAGATATATATATATATAACCTTATATATTATTAACAATACTTGTGCCTTCTGAAATAACTTTTTTTGGTTTATATTAGATTTAGGAATTAAACTACATATTAGAGGTGACAAAACTCAACTGTGGTATTCAAACTGGTATTCAATTCTCGTCATAGCCTTACACTTCAAATTGCAGAGAGTTAAACCAAGGACTGTCATGGGATGTAGAAGGAAAAATAAGTATGCTTATGATATTGGTGATATATTTTTGGCACAGTAGTGTGAAATAAAACACCAAATTTTCACACTGATGTTTTGCTGTTTTATATAATTAAAAGAGTGAAAACTAGGTAAGTAAGCTATTTTCTTAAAACGTTCACATTGTCACCCTGTGATTTCCAAGCCTATACCTGTCTTTTTTTTTTTTTCTGCTCATATCACTGTTAATAATTTCCGCGGGTCGTCCGGCTTTGGGGTCGTTTTCCAGTCTTTGTGTTCTTTATTTTTTTCGCAGTGGCATGTGATGTGGCGGATTCTTATCGAACATCGATCATGCATGAATCTTTGCTCTACGTTCTCTACTTTTACACAATGAAGTTTCAGTTTCGTAGCTCCATCTAGGTCGTTGTCAACTCGCTTTTGAATTAGATCGTTACACGTGATCAGGAAAATAGGAACATTAAAACCAAGCAAACAGTGCAACTAAATGGGAAACTATCAACATTATACGATTCGTCTAAGCGTATCCTTACCCCTCCTATCATTTTTACAAAATCTCAGTTTTGACTAGAATACACGAAACAATCTTTCAAGTGTTTGATTGTTAAGCCATAGAAACGTAGCTGTGTTTTGGCTATATAATAATATGAGAAATACTTTTAGTTTTGATGTCTTACAATTAAACTCGAAGCTAGGAAAATGTCCAAAGTTAGGTTCAAATGAACGAAAATTTATAATGACGCATGTATATGAAAACTCATTTTTCTATGTGACTGAAGAAGAAAGCGCGTGACCTTTCCCGGCAACGTGAAATAAATCTATCATCCATCTCCTGCTAAGGTGTGGTACTAGCTTGGCTTTGTCAGTCAAGACTTGGCGGCGGGTCAAACCTCGAGGGAGTGGGATCAGGAAGGAGATTTTACAAAAACCTTAAGAATCCAGATACCTGTAGAATGATCTTAAAACAATCAGTATTCTTTGGCTTTACCAGTAATAGAGAATTGTACTTAAAGCCTTTTTGAAAACTTGCTTTAATATGTTCACTCATTTTAACTCAAAAATGTCCAATGTATTTCAGCCATCATAGTCTGTACATGTAGTACAAAATTACTTGAAAACACACGGAGATTTATTAAATTTCTAAGGTTACTACTTGACGCGTAATATTAAAAATGTAATGCTTTTCGTAACTATTAATCACAATACAAACTATTTTGAAGAGACTCATAATCAAAACATTTATTGTCAATACAAAATAAAAACATTGAAAACAATAACAGAAAGTTAAGACCTTTTAGACTTATTCTTATGCCAGTAACTAACATTTTAGTCTTAACTAAAACTAGGGAAAAGTAAAGCAAACCAACGAAATACAACTTACTTGTCATAAAATAGTTTGTTAACAAAATATGTATCTATGTGTTTTTGAGCCAGTTTTACTTCACCATATATTAATCTAAATTAATTTAGGCGTGAGAATAATGTTATGACATTTCGTCGAATTCATTATTCGGTATTATACAGCGGTCCAACTGTTTAATGATTGATATGTATATATATGTTAAAGATTTCTTTTACGTAGTCCACAACAGAAGATACGGCCAATCAAAGAATGCATTAGGCCTCTACGTCACAGATTCTCTTTTCAATTTCATCTCTATACAAAAGAAATCTTTAACATATGTATATATATAAATGTAAGTGTTTTTTGAATAACATAATAATTGCTCTGTAACACGTCTACAATCTGTACAGATTAAATAACTTTTGTATTGTTACACATAAGACTTCTTATTCTTTATCATATCCAGGCCATTGTTTAATTCTCTTTATTGTTTGATTCGAGTCATTATTGAATTGGTTTCACTGTTTAATCCACTTCATTGTTTTATTAGGTTTCACTCTTTATCCGCTCATTGTTTTATACGTCTATAACAAAAACTTATCTTATTAGCTACTACGTTTCGGGCATGTGACCATCGCCATTAGCTTGTAAAAGTTTGTTTGTTTGTTATGGTTTTCGCGCAAAGCTACACGAGAGCTATCTGTGCTAGCCGTCCCTAATTTAGCAGTGAAAAACGAGAGGGAAGGCAGCTAGTCATCACCACCTACCGCCAACTCTTGGGCTACTCCTTTACCAACGAATAGTGGGATTGACCGTCACATTATAACGCTCCCACGGCTGAAAGGCCGAGAATGACTGGTGGGACGGGGATTCGAACTCGCGACCCGCAGATTGTGAGTCGAGCGCCCTAACCACCTGGCCCTTGTAAAAGGCGTCACACTATAGCAATATGTACTTATGTTTTAACATTGTTTCACATAGTTCTAACAAACTTATAATATTATATTATCAAATGGGTAATGTGTACTTATGTTGTAACATTGGTTCACATGGTTTTAACAAACTAATAATGATATATCATCAAACCGGTAATGTGTACTTATGTTATAACATTGTTTTCCGCGTGTTTTTAACAGACTAATAGTGATGTGTTATCAAAACAGTAATGTGTACTTATGTTGTAACATAGTTTGATATCTCTATTACAATGCATGTTATTTTGTTTGTCTGCTGGCTATCTCCTTCCACAGTTTTGGTCTAATCATCAACAAAATCGAGCACGATAGTAAACCTCAAACAACTGCTCTCTCCGGGCTTAACAGTTTTGTTCCAAAATCGGCTAGGATAGTAAAGCCGACGCAGGAAGTTTCCTAACTTGCTTACATTTTTGAATTACCTCCCGGGGGTAATGAAACCCTACCCCCCCCCCCTAGGCTTAAAGTTGATAAGGACGTTCGTGACAGGCTAATAGCAAATGGCTAATTGCTAAGTGCATGACTTAATCTGATTATAACACACATTTTGGACGAGATATTAAAGACGGAAGTAAATAGCCAATAATAATATTTTGTTTGTGCCTTATTTCCGCCATGCCCATTTTTTTTATACTTCCCTTATACTGCTGATTTTCCGTAGGTTTAGTAAGTCTGCCAGTGTTTTGAATAAGATAGTATTAACATGGTTTTTAACGTAGTGATACTAACGTATTTTTAAGAAGTAACATTGACAAATATCTTAAGTAGTAATGTTAATGTAAGTTTTAAAGAAGCATTGATGAATGTTTTATATTTGTACAAAGATGTTATTGTCGTTGTTTTTTACGCAAAGCTACACAATTCATTATCTGCGCTCTGTCCTCCTCGTGGAACCGAACCTCGAGTAGTGTTATATGTTTCTAAACTTTCCGCTGACCCACCGGGAGACATTGTACAAAGTTTGTTTATTTGTAGTTAAACATAAAGCTACACAAAGGGCTATATGTGCTCTGCTCACCACGGGTATCGAAACCCGCTTTCTAGCGTTGTAAGTCTGCAGACATACCGCTGTGTCACTGGAGACTGCATAAATCCAGAATTGTAAGAAGTTCGAATCACGCGCTTTGTTTGATGATGTGTGGTGTAGTAGTTAGCGTGTCGGATTGTGTGTCCGAGGGTACACGGTTTACACGGTCTAGTAACCGAAACAAAAGGGAAGCCTAAATATCCGCGGCACTTGAAATTCTTTTAGGCAGGATTAGAGTAAATTAATCTATCAGACCTTTTCCCTTTTTATTAGCTATATTTTGTGCACCAGCAATACCAAGCGTGGGGCACGCGTATACCTGATTCGATTTTATTAGTCATTAGGATCTCTACCAGCCTAACCTCAAATTGAAATTATTTTCGGCAGAGTTAGAGTAAATTATCTATGAGACCTTGAGCGTGGTCAAATACATCAATCGAAAGGGTTTGATCTCCTGAATCCAAAAGATGTAATTAGATATCAAATCAGTCAAGATATGACGGAGCTATGAGCTAAAAGTTTGTGCTTGAAAAACAACAACTCAGGGCTGTTCTATGAGCCGATATGCCGCGGCTGAAACTCAGTGCCGTTCTACGAGCCCTTATGCCGTGGTTAAAAATCATGTTCTGGACTTTGAACCAGCAGATGCGTTATAAATATGACTATTCAATTAAAGTAGCCAAAGAATTGGCGGTGGTACTGACTAGCTGCCTTCCTTTTAGTGTATCAGTTCGAAATGAGGGACAGCTAGCGCAGGTAACCCTAAAGATGCTTTGCGCGAGTGAATGAAATAATGAACTTTGACGTTTACATTTATCACATTTGTAAAAAAAACAATATTGCTTGACTCTGGATACTGCTTAATACGGTAATTAATAAATGATCTGAAATATTATCTGTAAATGTCAGGTAAGTTTTAGCAAATTAAAACAGCAAAAAAATATAAGTTGAAAAACAAGCGATAACAAACTATAAACATGATACTTAAAACTAACTAAACTATAAACACATTTAATCAACATACAAAATAGAGAATTTACTTAAAAACGTTTGAAGTTTTCAAGTCAACGAAGAAGAATGTGTACTGCAAAATAAAGCATACTGAAACAGGGAATAACATATGAAATGGATTCCGGTAATCAGTCATCAAGACAGAATCTTGCCGCTGGCCACTTCGATTTCTCCACTTGTGCTCATATTGTCGTGAGAGAAGAACTCGAAGAAAACAAAAACAACACACTGTTTTGTGTATTACTATTTTAATATACAGATCGTGGTAGAGCCTTTATTCTACATTTTCATATCAAACTGTTAAACTTCAAATCGATATAAAAGGAATTATTTTACTCGGCTTGGAAACAAAAACGTGTGACTTGGTAATGTTATACTTCTTAACTGTACCAAAAAGAAAACAAAAGCTCACGTTGAATGAAGCTTCTGGTTCGTGCTCTTTGCCTCCAAGCAGCCTTGAACCTTTGGATATTAAAAAGAGCCTTTGTCTATGTGCAGGAAGATTACTGTATATGTAAAGTTTTATAAAAATTTAAATTTAATCTACATAACCACTTCTGACCGATTTCTTTTTACATTAAAAGTGAATCATTTTCACAAAATATGATACACGTATAACAAAAAATGGAATGTCCCTTATCTTAATCACTCTTAATTTATCGAGAGAACAAAATGATAACCAGTTTATTCACGTTAAGTATTCGTTTAAAATATTAACTATCGAGCGATATATTATACAGATAATTTCTAACTGCACTTTTAAAAATCATTATGATATCTACAGTTATATCATAATATAGGTTGGATTAATATTCCTTTGTTTCACAATCATTATGACATATAACTAAATCTAACATTATATTACAGTATAATTAGGCTTAACACTATCTGCCCACCGGTGGGACAGCGGTAAGTCTTCGGATTTACAACGCTAAAATCAGGGATTCGATTCCCCTTTGTGGATACATCAGACAGCCAGATGTGTTTTTGGTTATAAGAAAACACACACATTAACACTTTCTCATTCTGCAGCCATTATAGTATAAAGCTAAGATAAGCATTATATCACGATACAGTTAGGCTTAAATTTTTGGCCTCATTATTACCATTTTCGCTTCATTGTTATAATATATGCTACATATATCTTCTATAAACAGTTTTAAAGTTTAATGATGTAAACCTATGATTTACTAGCGTGAGGTTTACCAGAAAGCCAGTTTTTTAAGTTAAATAAACCAAATAATTTCTAACTTTCAATAAGTATCAAAATCAAGTATTGCTAAGCCTAAAATGCAATCAAACCTTATAATAGATATGACATTTCAAACATTAGAACACTAATAATAGCAAATGTACGTCACAAGTTTTGTTGACATATTAGTAGTAAATCCATGTAAAATAAATTAAACAACACCTTTACCCCCATCTCTCCTCCTCCGTAGATTTATTATGCACGGAGGACAGGCGCAACTCCCAACTTATGGTGGTGGGGGGATTACACACTTGCTTTGAATGCTTACTTCTTATAGTTCTTACAACAAAAAGCGATAGCATAAACTTACTCACAACTTTTGGATATGGATAAAATTTCTATCATACTGTTTGATGATTTAAAACTTAAACATTAACAGTCATAGAATATATATATATACAATCATATCTCAAAGGCAGACAGCAAATGCTATAACTTATTAATTAATTAATTAAGTTGTCAATCAAACATTTCCTTCCTGTCAAGTTTCGCGATAGTTTCTTCAACAATTTTAGCACCATATATAGTGTAAGAATAGATGTTATAACAGAGTATTAATTTAGCTATCTGCTACATCAAAACCAAAACTATTTCAGCTCATGATAAGATGTAATTACTTCAAAGAGTAAGATATATATTTGTTGGAAAGTATTGTTGCTGTTGGACGCTTTAGCCGATTATTTAACATTGGTACATATGTATACGCTGTTAACATGTTTCTAGATAATTTACACAAATAAATAACGAAGTTTAAAAGTTCTTATAAAACTACCAGTGTGTGAGAATTATTTTTTATTTTTGAACAAACGTTTTGATTACTGTTGCTTAAATCATCGATAAATTAAAGTCATCATCAGATACTTCTATTGGTATTTTCAACTTGAACGACATCTCATGCGCACATGGCCTAACCCGCCTGGTCAGAGACCCATAGGGCTGAGGTAAAGCCACTGACCAGAGTGTGGGAAACGAGTCGACAACATATGCCGCTAAAGAGGATTTGTCCAGTTCCTGGGACCGAATAACAGATTGATTGTCACTTTTACAACACATTAACAGCTAAAAATGCGAGGCGTGTTTAATAGCATCATCGCGACTCGAACCTTGGATCTTCCTATCCGCAGTCTGGTATGCTAATAGCTTGGCTATCTAGGCTACGTCCGGTTTGTCAGCATTAGATTATTTCAAGTGTAACCTTACACATGTTAATGTGATTTTATGCTTCGTATTTTATTTTGGTGGTAAAATATTAATGTTGTTGTTTTGCTAACTTTTAAAATGTTTTCTTAATTTATTACATTTGAAGACAAAATTAACGAGATCACTTAACTACATTTTCATTGAAACGCCCGCCGATGACTCAACGTAAGTCTTTGAGATTATAACGCTAAAAACCGGAGTTCAGTACCCGCAGTGAGCAGATTACAGACGGTCAGCCCATTTTGTAGCTTTGCGCTTAACAATAAACAAACAAAGTAATTGAAACCGTGTTTTCTGTCATTCCATGTCACAAGAAAAGAGAGAGAGAGAAAGGAAATTTTAACTAGTTAGATGACATAAAAGTACATGTTCTGAAGTACTGAAAACAAACCGAACGGGATTAAAAACACATGGTCTTTGAACGATAACATTTTTGGGTCCGATTTTGATCTGTAATGTACGATTAACGATTAGGAAGCACTTCGAACTTTTTACTACATTTTCTCATGAATATGATTCATCTGTTTATTAACCTCGCTTATTACGAAATAATAAGTTCGATATAAATGTGTTACGTGCATGAATATGATTCATCTGTTTATTAACCTCGCTTATTACGAAATAATAAGTTCGATATAAATGTGTTACGTGCCATGAATATGATTCATCTGTTTATTAACCTGCTCAATATGAATGTCCTACGTGCGTAACATGGGCGTTTCGTCACAGAATCAGACGATTTTGTAGATCTACCGGTTTAAAAGTACTGATAAAATACTGATTCATTTTCCTACGTGTATTAGTTTTACGTCATTTTACTCCTTTCTGTGGGAGCAAAGATACAGACATTGCTCTGCGTATAGGATTATGTACACAGGTTGAACCGCAAAATACTATGAAATTACGTTATAAAATCCATATGTACAGTCCTTCCTAAACGCAATATACAGAATTATCGAGGGAATATTTCGTCTATATTAAACTAGAAATCATCTCGTATTGGTTAAGGTAACCAACCTACCAGCATTTACTAGGACACGTTTATATTTTAGTCAAATATTAAAGTCATATAGAATTAGTCTACAAATAAGAAATTGTATTGATGTTGGTTTCATTCAATCGCACAGTCTTGACATCTTTGGCCCTAAATCAACTATATAGCATTAACAAAGACTATTACTTGAAGCAACATGAGCTTGAAGCGCCCCCTAGTGATATTACCTTTAATCTGTCCATATATATAACCAAAACATCAATAAGATTCACTTGTGGATACGAATAAGAAAACACTGAAATGTCATACTTTTTCCTTCTTTTATTAATTTCTTCTACCGGTTTTGTGACTTCAAAGGTCACGCTTCAGGAAATAGTTTTACTGAGAATCTATAACAAAAACCATTTTTCAACTAAACATAAATAATCTAAATTAAATATATATATATACTTTCCAAATGTACAAACATATAATACAGTTCATGTACAAATTAAGTACATTACACATTTTCAAAAATTAATAAAATTTGTCAATATACTTTTCTTTTTAAATTAAAATCTTATTCCAATTATATATATATATATATATATATTTCTTATTATTATAATAGAAATACTATTTATTTATCCTTTAATTTCATGCTTATTCTTTTCTGCAAGTCTTAGTAACTGTTTTCACTTTTGATTGCCCCCTTGTGGCTCAGCGGTAAGTCTCACAGCTTACAATGCTAAAATTCGGGTTTCCATACCCGCGTTGGGCAAAACACAGATAGCCCATTGTGTAGCGTTGTGCTTAATAAGAAGCAAGCAAACAAATACTTTTGGTTAAAATGTAAACTACACACACACATATAATAACTAATTCATGTGCAGACTAGATAAAGCTTTGGGTGCTACACAACTCCATGTATTTGTTCCAGATGGTGGTAAATAAATACAGTTAGACAATTAGAGGGGCACTCAGTAGGGCGCATACCTCCTCCACGCCCTCAAAAAATTAGAAAATGTGTCTGTATGTCCGTCGTTATCAATGGACACGAACCATTTTTGGCAGGACAATGAGGAATAATCTTCTACATAAGTCCACCGAGTTTCATCAAAATCCAATCATTTTTGACTGACTTATAGAGCAAAAATAGTGTGAAAAATCGATCCCCCATGTTAACAGATAGTGATATTTTGGATTTTCGTGACCTTCCTGTGACATTGACCTTTGATCCTCCCAAAACTAATCACTTCTAAGTTAGGTCATAGTCCAAATGTATAATAATGTCGTTCAAGTTCATTCCGCCGTTTTCGAGAAATCTTGCTGACAAACACACAAATAAAAAAACACACAAACACAAACCAACACACACAGGGGTGAAAACGTAACCCCCGTCTCCTTTGGTGGTGGAGGTAATAAATCGCCTTTTTAAAACTAATGCTGTATCTTACTTTGTTCATGCTATTTCATATATATATATGTTTCCTATAATTAAATGACTGTTTGATGCGCGAGTTCAAATTTTTCACCTGGTAATTTTGGTCAAAAATATTGTCAAGTGAAAATAAATCGTTGCAACATAATTCATGTAAACGTATCGCAGTCTCAATGTAGGTTTGCATTTCAAACTGCTTTTTACAGAATTCCTTATTCCATAACTGGTATTTCTCTTTACAAAAATCTTTTTAATACTGACTCTCAAAAATGAACGTCGAGTGGAGCTATTGACATTAAAAACGTAAATGATCGCTGCTATATTTAATCCGTCATCAAATTGAGTGGGCAAAAACTACCTCTACCACAATATGAGTGAAAAAAAAAGATGTGTTCTTAAACCATACTTATCGATAAGTGCACAAACAAATATATGTAAATATATTTATATGTAGTGCACAAGAAACAAACTAATGCGTTGATTATCCGGTTTACAAAAGGCATAACACCAGTGCTTGTGGTGGGTTTTCCTAACTGTATTTGTAACAATATGATTCGTAAGTGAAAACCTGTCAGTGACTCTGTTACTGATTGCCTTAGCAACGTTTCTCTGCGCTAATGTAGTTCTTTGCATAATTTAAAACTCCCCACTTAACTGTTCTAAATTCCGCTATAGCTGTTCCAGTATTTTATTCAGTGAGCTACTCCATGTCTTTCTTCGTGTTTCACGTAGAAATGTTTTGCATTAAACAAAAAGCTTCAGAAGAAGAAAAAATTACCCACCATTCCATCAATTATGTGTCGAGTTATTATCATTTACATAGAGCAGTTATATATACATGAAAACGTTCTTGTATAATGACTTTACACTATATATCGATGTTTCAAAAGTATGTCAATTACAAATCTGTTTCACTTTGCTGTTTCATCATGATAGTTACCAGAAAAGTTAAAGTTGTCTTTAGACAATGTTTTTCAGCTAGAGTTATAGAATAAGCTTTCATTTATCTATTTCATTTTTGTACTCTTCCTCAGTTTAGCCGTTGACACTAGGGTTAACCACTTAGTGGCATGTAGTATAATGTACGTACAAAAGTTGAGACATCATCCTTTCGAAACGTCGCTACTTCTTCACCAGTTCAATTTCATGTGAATATTATAACTTACGTGCTGTAATGAGTAATGTATTACAGGATATACTATGACTTGTAAACTTACGTCATGTTATGTTATCTGAATTTGCATTCTTTATTTATTTATTGTTTTTTTCCTTAGTAGTAACGTATAATTCATCCTTATACAAAGTATCCATTTTAAAAATGATGCGTTTTTTGTTTTTTCATTCCCAAGAGAAAAATAAGACGTGTATTGTTCACCAGTCTTCTAACATGCCTTGATTAACTGGAAAGTAATTCACAAAACTAAGTTTCTTCTTGCACATGTATAGAACTATAACTCGTCAGCACATTCTTGGAACCTATAGTTTAATGACTATTTTGCAAAATTAAAATATTCCTTCGCAATATGCCACTTCCTTAGAACCTTTACTTTTGCAAATGGACACAACTGTATTTATTTAGAGTAATCCTGGGATGATTTTGAATTAGTATAGGGTTAATTTAAGGGCGTTGTTTAATATAAACTTTACAATATATTTTATTGCAAAACAATAGTTAATTAAAAAAATTTTAAATATATGTTGTAAGATAATCAAAAGTTCAGTTAAGATTTTGCACAATATGAACACGCCCCCTAGCAATAATCTATATGGGAGTAGTCAGGTAATCGTACTTGTCACTAGCATGATTAATATATACTCTAAAGTGTTATTTATTTCCCATTAAATAGGACACAGCTTTTATAAAACGTGAAGAAATATATTGTAATATAAACAAAAACAGACGTCGGGAGTATCAGCGTGCTTGTCAGAAGGATCAAATCATCTTCTTCGGACACTTTATAAAACACTTGTTTTAAAGAAGTTCCAATCCCCTCTTTTGTTAGAGCTTTATGGTTCGTAACTCAATGAGTATTTTTAAGCCCAAAAAATATTACTTTGACTGTTTAGAAGTTGAGTTTTGTCTACCAAGTCTGTGATTAATTTTCTTAGTTAACGTGTCTAGCGTTGATGAAACGGTCGTTATGTTTTTACGTGTAATTGACTGGACATATGTTGATGACAAGTGGTTACTATTATGAAGGGTTCCAAGTAAATTGGCTATAAATCACTCACTTTGATAAACCAGTATTTTGTCTTTCAGTTCGTTACACTTTAATTTAATGACTTTGAAACTCCTATCCAAGTTGTTGCTTAACAATAAATATAACAATTTGATTTCATGAATTCTAAACGAAGTTACAAGTGACAACTTACTGAATCCTTTGAATAATAACATAAGAATAAGTTTTAGAAGTCAGTAGATCGTAAAGAGGTTACATTAGGTTAGTATGCATATCGACCGTTTGACCCTTTCATAAAAGAGCTTATCAATAGTACTCTTAAGAGATTACTCCTCCAAGACCACTTAGCGGCACGCGTCTGCTATAAAAGACATTCCAAGGGGAGTTGAAACGCTTATGACTCCCCTTGCGTGTCTGCGTGGTCACGTGACCACCTATACAAGCAGAGGAACTGTCTACGTTAAAATTGTTTGTTTTGTTTTGAATTTCGCGCAAAGCTACACGAGGGCTATCTGCGCTAGCCGTCCCTAATTTACCAGTGTAAGACTAGAATAGCCCAAGAGTTGGCGGTGGGTGGTGATGACTAGCTGCCTTCCCCTCTTTTACCAACGAATAGTGGGATCGACCGTCACATTATAACGACCCCCATGGCTGAAAGGGCGGACATGTTTGGTGGGACGGGGATTCGAACCCGCGACGCTCAGATTGCGAGTCGAGTGCCTTATCCACCTGGCCATGCCGGGCGCGTTTATTAGGACCAGCTACTAACGTTTTATGTTCCAATGTTTACAAAGTACCTCTTGCATAAATTTAGGACACAGATTGTGAAAGTATATTTTCATATTTATACTAATGGATGTTTAACATAACAATATTTCATTTACTAGAACAATGGACTAATCCTTTCTATTTTCTCTTAAATGCTGCATGTTTATAATTTCACAGACAAAAGTTTTTCTTTGAAGTGATATCAACTGTAATACTCTAGTGAAATATAGAAATAGCTGTTGTGTAGGTTGATCTTGGGATAGGATTGTTTCAATTATTCAATAAATAAGCTAAAAAAAAGCTTCCACCAGATTGTTCCATCCGTGAATGAAGCAACACCGAGAGAAAACTGGGTTGAAATTATGGCATTACTTGAACATGTGCGGAAAATTGAGAAAAGAATCTTTATGTTTACTTACATGTTTTTTTATTATTACTAAATTACCCAAAGTATTTACAAATTTATGTTAATAAATATATATATATATATATCTGTCAGTTTTATTCAGAACTGAAAATATTTCTAATTGAAATTTTTATCATTCTTATATTTTATGGAGAAAGAGAAAAATTATTGTTTTTCCACATTTTCTCAGAAATAAATGTTTTTAAGCTATTAATAAATAGTTACACAGAACTAAAAGAATGTATAAAATGTTTACATATGTAAAACGTTTTGGAAATGCTGTTATGTAAAAAAAAACATGTTTTGATTGGTGTAAGTAAATGTTTTAACATAACGTTTATCCTTATATTCCAAATTTTCGAAGAATAAGAACATAAACATGCTTATGAAGCAAAGTTTGAAATTCTAAAGTTAGAATATTATATTATGGAGGTTAGTAAAGAAGTACTTGTAGCTATTTATTTTTATCTTATAACAATACTAGATTTTTATTAGTAGTTTCAGATCATTGCAATTGTCTCAGAAGAAAACAAGTGAGAAAAATATTCGTTTAGAAATGAAACTTATTAAAACATTGTAATTACCTATAGTATTAACAAAAAAATCACATTTTTCTTGCAAGTTTCTCAACAAATACAGTTATCACTTACATAACTAATTTGTCTTCCACGTAACATAATTAACTACACTCAAATAATGTAATTTTATTTAAGTGACATACTTAGACAATGTATAACAGTATTTCAACTAGAGGAGCACTTAGTTTTTCAAGTATAAACTTTTGGCTCATAGCTCTGTCATCTCTTGACCAATTTGAGACCTAATTACTGTTTTGGACTCAGGAGGTCAAACCTTTTCGACTGACGTATTTGGCCACGCCCAAGGTTTCATAGATTAATTTACTCTAATTCTGCCTGAAGAATTTCATTTTGAGAGTAGGCTGGTAAAAATCCTGAGAAGTAATAAAATCGGGTATACGCGCGCGCCCCACGCTTGCTATTGCTGGTGCACAAAAATATAGCTAATAAAAAAAGGAAAAAAAAAAAGTCTTTTAGATTAATGTTCTCTAATCCTGCCTAAAAGTATTTCAGGTGCCGCGGCTATTGAGGATTCTCTTTTGTTTTATATAGTATCTGAGTATCAAGTAATTAATTTCAAAAAGCAACGCTTAGGATTTAAAAACAATGTTATATTCTAACTTAACTTGTTGTTTTAATCTATAAAACACTATATAATGCTAATCACACCCTAAAGATGTTACCAAAACATGATGCTTAATTTTGGTGAGTTTAAACATACATTTTTACAGTTAGTCGCGATAAAATCATAAAATATCTAAAACATTTCAAATCTTATCAGATATCATCATCATGGGCACTATAATGCAGTGCTATGCAACTTAAACACCAGCTCTCATCATCAAGGGTGCTACAATGCAGTATTACACAAATATTAGCTCCCATCATCGTGGGTACTACGGTGTAGTACAACACAACTATAATATCGGCTCTCACCGTCTGGGGTACTACAATGCAGTACTACTCACCATCAGGGCTACTGCAACAATCTACAATGTAACACTATACAACTTAAAAAAATAGTTATAGTTAAGAAAAGATAAAACGAGTGAAAATTAATTCCCCCTGGACATGAATGTAATAAAAGAAACTACCATTACTGCCCCTGGAAGACACTGGTTATATGTTTCTTGTATAAACACATTTTAATTCCCCCTGGACATGAATGTAATAAAAGAAACTACCATTACTGCCCCTGGAAGACACTGGTTATATGTTTCTTGTATAAACACATTTTAATTCCCCCTG
>NW_013666945.1:172644-177656 GCF_000517525.1 Limulus polyphemus
AATTTTGTTTGTAGGATCTTTTTTTATCTAGATATAATCCAAAAATTTTAGAACGTTCTTTTATTTTATTTTTTTTTAACTGACAATTATTTCCAAAATCATTGTTAAAGGTTTTTGGTGTGTGTCTTTCTTTTATGATATATTTAAAAGTTGGTAAATACTTCCACGTGTTTATTTACGAAAACAAGAGCATTGAAATGTGCTGTATATTGTGTAGTTTTTAAATGTGGGAATAATTGAATAATAGTATAACTCCAGAGATATTTTAATTCATCGATGAGCTCGAAATCTTGCAATAACTAAATACAGGGTGGTCCAAAAATAAAAGGATTCCCACTCATCATAAAATAGGGTGACTAACGATGGTATTCGACAAGAAGCACGAGTCTAGAAACAGTCATCGAAATATCACGTAATCGTTGGAATCTCCAGTGATACGTTTTTATCGTTAAAACGTACCATAATTCCTTACACACATCTTTTAAAGTCTCATTATTTTGAAGCCAATCTGTATAATATAAAGCTAGCCTAGGAATATAGTTTTACTCTGTCCTGTTTTGTTGATGTATTCTGAAGATACAAGGGTTTGAGGACACAAGCTTAAGATTTGGGTAAGGCGGGCTAGTCTCCAGTTAAGACGGTTTTATTTTTGTAACAGGGTGATTGGCTTTGTGTAATGACTTGCCGTCGGCACTAGCGGAGACCGGCACTTTGGAGTTAAGAGGGAAATCGATGATAAAGGAGGACTTAAATTTTACTTTTCTCAATGACACCCCCTAAGGACCCAATGGCCCCTTGCCGAACGTATCTCGTTCTTATTTAGTATAAGATAGCTTATAAATGACTGACCGTTTTCTCATCTTGACGTACTGCTCTTTTTGATATTGTTCTATAAAGTATCTCTCTGTTACAGGTTGTTGTTTTTTTTGTCACACCAATCTTATTACTTGTTGTGTGATTATAGTTCATGTAAGTTGGTCAAGAAACTCCGTCACAACCTGCGCTCTACGTGAACATGCATGGAACATTGGGAAGAGGTTCTACAATTCTTTACATACGATCCCCAACAAGAGTTAAAACAATGAACTACTTTGGTAAGGTGTTCTATGATTGATAAAAGCTACAAAACTATGTTAAGCTTCGTCAAACGACAAAATATCATTAATGAGAGAAAGACCAAGTGTTAGCTTTACAAAGTGTAAAACAAATTCGGATATAAGATACAAAAACGCATAGAAAATCATAAGTACACAAAAATAATAATTTAATCTTATGTAATAAAAGGATTACAAGAAGTTCGAAAAACAAAAGAGTAACTTTGATATGGACTACAAAATCCGTCAATAAATATTTGTTTTGTTTGCCGAACACTGAAATCAGATTAGGGCGCTCGACTCGCAATACACGGCAGGCAGGTTCGATTCCTATCACCGAACAAGTTCGCCCTTTAGCCGTGAGCGCGTTATAATGTAACGGTCAATCTCACTTTTCGTTGGTAAAAGAGTAGGCCAAGAGTTGGCGATAAACAGTGTTGACAAGTGCCTTCTCTCTAACTTTAAGTTGATCAACATCCAAATAACAGAAAGGAGACAACTCTGATGACACTATCGGATACTTCTTGACTAAGTTGAAAGTAGACTTTTGAAAGTTTAATGTTCTTATCCATACCGCTAAGTTTGTTTGTTTGTTTTGAATTTCGCGCAAAGCTACACGAGGGCTATGTGCGCTAGTCGTCCCTAATTTAGCAGTGTAAGACTAGAGGGAAGGCACTAGTCATCATCACCCACCGCCAGCTCTTGGGCTACTCTTTTACCAACGAATAGTGGGATTGACCGTAACATTATAACGCCCCCACGGCTGAAAGGGCGAGCATGTTTGGTGTGATGGGGATTCGAACCCGCAGACTGCGAGTCGAGCGCCCTAACCACCTGGCCATGCCGGGCTCCAATAAATATTTAGCACACTATAAATAACATTACCTGGATATGGGTTCCACTAGGTAAAACCTTCCCAGGAATGAACATCTAAGATGCCCCAACGGTCATATGCGGCCTTGGGACTCAAAAAACAAAAGTAAAATATTGCTGGGTTCCACTAGGTAAAACCTTCTCGGGAATCAACATCTAAGATGCCGCAACGGTCATATGCGGCCTTGGGACTCAAAAAACAAAAGTAAAATATTTCTGGGTTCCACTAGGTAAAACCTTCCCGGGAATCAACATCTAAGATGCCGCAACGGTCATATGCGGCCTTGGGACTCAAAAAAACAAAAGTAAAATATTGTAAAATATGACTTTAGCTACATTTTCTGTCAATAAGCATTGATCTTCATAATAGAAGTACTACATGACTGCCATTATGATATATGAAATTTGGCGAACAATAATGATACTCTAAAGAAACTAGAATAGCATCAGTCAGTCATGTTTATTTTTCAGGGAGCAGATGAAAGCAGATTTATCTAGTTTTACAAACTAAAAATGTTGGACACTAGTGTATACATCAGGAGAGACTAGTGTTGGGGTTGTTCGCTGCGAATTTTGGCGCTGAAAACACTTACAATACTGCAGCAATTCAGAGGTGTGATGATAATACTGTTTTTTTTTTAAAGGAATAATACCACAAGACTCATAAGAAAATATCGTTGTCTGTTATATTTGCTGCTACATTTCTCACTAACTCATAGTACAGGAATATGTAATTAAACCAATTGAATTATCTTATCAGGATTTGACAGGTTTCGGAGAATGCCACCCTTCGCCAGTTATCCTGGGCTAGGTCGAACTAAGTGATATAATGAATGAAAGACTAACGTTTCACAAACTCGCAACGTTAGAATAGAAAAGTATCGAACAGTGTAAAATTGCAAATGTTTTTGATGAGGCTGGTGGTGACAGTTCTAATTCATGTGACATGAATCTTGCTTGAATAGTTTTAGGTTAGATGAATTGGTGGGTTATACTAACACTAATCTCAAATGATAATATTTGTTTATGATGAATTCATTATTAAGGGTTATCTATTACACTGTACATGCTCTCTTTCTGACGTCACGTTCTACTTTATCGCGGGTAATTTTAACATGAGTGAGCCTGTGCTACTGAAGTAAGTGATTTTCTTTCAAATCATTTGATCTTTTACGATAATGTTCATGCTATGTTTTTGTAACAACAATGTTTCTCGAAACTTACCGTGCAACAAGAAGCAGAAACGTCTTTCAAGTATAGGAACAGGTGAAGCAGCCCCTTTATGCCAAAGCCCTATGCCTAAAATGCTATTAAAATAACAATTATAACAAAGTTTTGGTCTTAATTGTCTGCTTCTGCCTTTTCATTAGAGTGAGGGGACGTTTAGGTTTATATATTAAGGCTTAAGTATAGAAGCAGAAACGTTTTCCGACTATAGGACCAGGCAGAAGCAGCTCATTAAAGCGAAAACTCTAATATGTCCACACTGTCTAAAATACCCTTGAAATAACAATTATAACAAATAAATGCGAACTTAAGCAAGGGTTAGATGATTTCCTGTTGAATAAAATAAAATATTTTCGTATTGACCTTGAAGCTACTAGGTGTCTTACTACCTGGGGACGGTAGACCTAGCACTTAATTAATACAATATAGCAACGCAAAGAGAACCCTCCCAAAAACAGTTTAAAAAGCGCAATTATAAGTACATTTCTTATTATTTTATTTATAATTGTAATTATTACACTATTTTTTTTTGTTTATCTAAATTGGATCCATAGGGCCTAGTTGGTTGTTCTAGGATTAATCTATAACTACTAGTTTTGGAAAAACGTTTATCCTAGTTGCTCTAGAAATCATTATTGGTCAACACTTTTTACTCGTGCTTTCAACAAGATGTTGTTAGCATTAAAAACCATCGCATGAGGATCGCTGCATAGTTTGATGACATGGGTATATAGAGTCTTACAAATTTCATCGAAATTTAAAGTTTGCTCGGTGATAACCAGAATAAAATGGAGTGAAGATATTAAGCCTATTTTCAATTTCAAACTGTATCAGTGAACTTTTAGCCGAGTGTTTAACTAAAGAAGAATTTTAATACATGATTGGTTTGTTTTGAATTTCGTTCAAAGCTACACAACGGCTATCTGCGCTACCACTAGCAGTCCCCAATTTAGCAGTGACAAAATAGAGCGAAGGCAGCTAGTCATCACCACCTACCGTCAACTCTTGGGCTACTCTCTTACCAACGGATAGTGGGATATACCGTCACATTATAACGCCTCCACGGCTAAAAGGGCGAGAATGATTTGGTGGAACGGGGATTTGAACCCGCGACTCGCAAATCACGATTCGAGTGTCCTAACCACTAGGTCTTTAATACATAAAACGTTTACATTGTTTATCAACATAATGGCTCCCCAGTGGCACGGCGGTATATCTGCGGACTTACAACGCTAGAATTCGGGTTTCGATACCAGTGGTGGGCAGAGCACAGATAGCCAATTGTGTAGCTTTGTGTTTAATGACAAACAACATATAAACACAATGAGTGAGAATACTCATTCTTTTAGCTGTTTCACTTAACAAACTTTACCTAATGGTTACCTAAAAGACGACTGACCTCGTAAGCTTTCTCTTTAACAATCCAACTTGAAATTAAACTGTAAAACAATAATACAGGAGCTATACGAACCATACAAGCTTTTTGTTTTACACACTACTTTAATTAGAAGCGGTCACCGCTATAAATCAGCAAACGATTATAGCCCATGGTAATGATAATATCCTTTTCAAAAGAATAAGAATCCTACAAACCAGCGGTCCGCAACCTGTGGTACTCGTACCCCTAGGGGCATTCGAGAATCGTTGAAGAACTTTAAAAATAA
Organism: Limulus polyphemus; assembly: GCF_000517525.1. Lineage (NCBI taxonomy): Eukaryota > Metazoa > Arthropoda > Merostomata > Xiphosura > Limulidae > Limulus > Limulus polyphemus. The sequence goes on from NW_013666945.1 coordinate 177,503, forward strand.
AATAAATCCCACGCCTCAAAATTGATGAAGAGCAGTCTCTATGAGTTACCATTTTTTTTCTATTATCTACGAAATATTCTCAGGAAGATGAAGATGAAAAGCTATACCACAAAGATCCATTAGAAATTTTTTTTTTAAAATGATTCAATATGAA
>NW_013666945.1:177976-178826 GCF_000517525.1 Limulus polyphemus
GTACATATGGTTACTACAAAATATTATCGTTTTTTGTTTGTTTCAGTCCGTTACTTCATTATCTACGAAATATTCTTAGGAAGATGAAGATGAAAAGCTATACCACAAAAATCCCTTAGAAAAAATTTTTAAAAATGATTCAGTATGAAGATTTTTTTTCCGGAAAATCAGTAGTACATATAATTACTACAAAATATTATCGTGTTTTCAGTCCGTTATTTCAGTGGTAGTTAGCTTGAAATGTGAAATATGAAAGAAAATAAATTTCACATTTCTAAATGCATACGTCTTGACGATATCCCTATCTAGTGTTTTTGTTGTTCTTGTTCTTTTTCTGGGAAAAAAGATTCGGAACTCTCCCATATTTTTACAACCTTTTCCAGTTGTTACTCCATCCCACCCCATGAGTATCTCAATCCAAAAGAGTCACTCTTATGATGTTTAAAGATTTGTCATGTAACAAATAAACAGTACAATAGTAATGTTTAATTTCTTTAATAGTACTTAGTTAGCGATAACACTATATAACACAATATAACACTACATGCACAGTAAATTACATAAATAAAACCATTCGATCTTATTAGAAGAAGCTATTTTGGTGTAATGTCTTATTTATTTTTGCTGCTCATTCATTAAAAGGCAGTATTACACCGTTCCGGCGCGTTCCGCCAGTAAAAAAAAAGGCACTGTCCCTGTCTCACCTATTACACCATCTTTGTTTCTTCCACAAATAGTGTGGCTTACTTAATTACTCCTACTCTCCGCTTGAAGGAGAAGAAGATCGCCCCGACACTAACTTAGTGTTTGCCTTATTGAAACTTAATTACTTCTAATCTCATCTTGAATG